>NC_052357.1:7853539-7936273 GCF_009727055.1 Benincasa hispida
TGCATTGTATGAACATTCAATTTATCAGTTAACAGGTTCGTACTTAAAGAATCACTAACAATACATACTGCTAAAGTCTCACTCTCGCCAATCTCGCTCTTGTCCGTCTCGCTCACGCCAATCTCGCTTATCTCGCTATCGCCAATCTCACTCATCTTGCTGTCGCCAATCTCACTTATGTCGCTCTCGCCCATCTCTCTCGCAAAACTCGCTCTCTACCTTATCTGGCTCTAACTATACCTTCTTCGTCCTCAACTAATGTAGAACACATTGAAACCCAAAATAAAAAATAGGCGCGATTGATTAAACCCCAAAACGCACTTAAACAAACGAAACCAACCTAAACAGACGAAACCAAGAACTTCGCAAACGAAACCAACCTAAATAGACGAAACCAAAAACTTCGCAAACGAAACCAACTTAACAAACGCAACACTATATGCAAGACAAAAATTAAATTCACTTACCCAAGAACTTCGATTACAACAGTAAGTGGATGATGGTATTGCAGAGCGAGATTGAACAACACTACATGAGAATTTTAAGCGACTGGGACGACCGTTGCGTTTGAGTGCACAAGTATCGTATAGACTGGAGGGGCATTTTTGTAATCTCATATCGTGATGACGTCAGCAGAAGATCAGTTGACAGTTTTTTATAAAATTGGGTCATTTGGCATTATGGACCGAAATATTAGGTCATCGGCCCAAATTTACCAAATGACTATAGTTTAACTGACATAGTGTTTGTACTATCAACCTCAATGTCAGAAGTTCAATTCCCCCACCTCACGTATTTAATTCGATATTTTTGCAATAATAAAAATAATTGTTAATTTTGTATATATCATTGAATAATTAGCTTTTTCATAATAGAACTAAGAAGAACTAAAACACAAAGAACTTCTGGGTTGAAGACATAACACAGAGAACTTCTGGGTTGGAGACAACTTTTGGACTAGAGACAGAAATTCTCATAGAAAAATCTAAAACATAACCCATGAACTGCTGATTTGAAAATGGAACATAGATCCTAGAAAATTAGAAAACATAATAGAAGTTGAAACTGAAAAAAAACAAGAATGCAAAATCAATTAAGCAAGTGAACTAAATCTGGATTTGCCTCCGTTAACGATGAATCGACACAGACAAAGATCGGATAGAAGTAAAGGCCGAAAGATATGAACTTTAAAATTTAGGGCCCTGATACCATGTTAATTCTGTATATATTATTCAATAATTAGGTTTCTCAAAATATATATTCTAAAATACAGAATAGATAGATTCGAAAGATATAATAAAAGAAAAAGAAAAATAAGCTATACGAAAAGAAAATAATAGAAAAGATAAATACTAATAAAGAAAAATTATAAACCATAATTTTCTTTAACAATAATTTTGTTTAGGTAGACATTATTATTTCTTCTCCATACAATTTGACACTTTTTTTAAGTAGAACATGGATAGAGCAATAAGATTTGAACCATGATTGATATTAATATTATAAATATAAAAACAACGATTATATATGTCACATAAAATATAAAACATTCGAGCATGAAATTAAATAGATGGAGAAAGTAATCGAATTATTGAGATTAAAAATCGTCGGTTGGAGTTATAGATTAGTGATGTAGGGTAATAGATAAAATCACCGACAGTAACGTAAAAGAGTACACGTGTCGGGATGAGATTGGGTTGTGGTCGTGGGAGGGAGACAGCAAGATGAATAAATTATACTAGAGAGGAAAGGTGGTGTCAGGAGCTTGGTTACAAATCAACTACCAAATCTTGAGGGCCGCCCTGAGGTGGGTACGTTACCTGTCAACATTCATGGACCAATGTTGTCAAGAAAGATATTTAATTACATGTTAGTCTAATTTCAAAAAAAAATTAAAATTGAAAAAATTACACATATTTTCATTTGTTATTTACCATGTCTAACATATATTTTTTTAAAAAATAAAAACTAAAAACTAAAGTGAAACACACCGATATTTATGAAAACAAATTTTTAATATGAATTAAGAAAATTTGTACTCACATAGTACTATAATTTTTTTTTTACTACATTGATATTCATGTATCTCACTCAATTGTTTAATTAAAGATTGTCGTGTGGTAATTTTTTTTTGGTATGATTATCTCACCATTCCTTTATATTCCTTATAGTGTCCTTAAGCAACTATTATTATTATTATTATTATCATCATCATTTGAATCTTGTTTTGCATTCCATGGTTCGATCGGATCTTTTTGTTTTTTTGGCTTAAATACATTGTGTTTCATTTGATGTTTTCGGAGTTGTATTTGTTTAGATCAAATACTAAAAAAAGGAACACACTTACTAGATTCTTGAACTCGAAGATTTTATCTATTTAGTTTCTACGATTTTAAATATTTTAAGAGGTATTTGAATTTTGAATTTTATATTTGATAAGTCCCTTTATTGGTACTTTGTTCCGCCACCAAGTGTTTGAAGTAACATTTTAAATACTAGTTTTAATAGTCATGCATCCATATAAGTTTTGGAATCCTAAACTTAAGTAAATGCAACCTATGAATTTAAGTTGTTAGTCATGATTCAATTTTTATTCTCAATCGTTACACTTTTTTTTCCTATTAAACTATTTTCACTAATCTCTCTTTCATATAAAGATAGGAGATTGAATCTAAAGAAATTATCTAAGAGCCAACTTTAAATCTTGTGTTTTAACTCACACTTTAACAAAGTATAGCCAAGAAAGAATGAATAATAAAGAGTTTCTTCTCTTTTTTCATTCTCTTCCTACTAACTTTATTGCAATCATTTTCGTTCACCAAGTAGCTCTCTCTCTCTCTCCATATATATATATATATATTATTTTATGGAAAAGAAGAAAAGCAATGAAGTGGGCAAAGGGTAGTTGATTCATAAATAGTATTTGTAGAGTGTGGCCTAAGCTTAATTGTCACTAAAGATGATGCATTTTTCTAATTAATCTAAATGGGTTCAGTCTGATTAGGCCCAGAAAGAAAGCAAGAAACACAAAATTCAACGCTGATTCGTCTTCCCTATTCAACAATTAGAACATAACCCATTAATTTTCAAAACCCACTTAAAATTTCGTCACCAAATTCTTGATTAGTCAAAAATTCCAACTGGGTCAGCTTCTTTTTTCAACTTTAATCTAATATCGAGTGTCCTCGCAGATAATCGTTTGGAAATTTGGCTGAATAGAAGTCAAGCATTTTCAATATCAAAACCGTTTTAAAATTGCTTTCCATTACTTTTTAACGAAGACCCTCTTTCTCTTTTTTCCTTTCATTCATTCTCTCTCTCTCAAGCTTAGATCGATTAATTGTCTTGTTGTGTTTCTTAATTAATCAGATCGAGAAGCCCCTTTAATCACTGATGACAAAAGGGGAGTACCGGATTAGTGTTCTTAAAGCTCTGAGAGTTCTAGAGCTTAATCTTCATTTGATTTTTGGTTGTATTCCCATCGCTTTTGCAGTACAATTTGTGGGTCTTCTTCATTTGTCTTCAAAAACTGTTGTGTTGAGCTGTTACTAGTGCCCATGTCCCCAATCGCTAAATTGTCTGCTTCTCTCTGATTTCTCTCATTTCGGGAAGGCACTGAGTGAAGGGAAAAAGAGGAGAGATCTGATGAAAACTGCAGAAATTTCCTTTGAAATTGGGACTCTGATGGGGTTTCGATTACTGTTTCTGCTGTTTCAAATTTGTTTTGCTGTTAGCTCTTTCTCTTTCTGTGAAGCTGCAGGTAACGGGTTTGGTTTGGTTTGGTTCTGTGATATTTGAATTGTGTTTGATCTGATCATATAAGTTTCACAAATATTGCTTTGGAGTTGAATTTGGATCTGGGTGTGATCCGAAAAGAGTTGGGATTCTGTTAATTTATCACTTTTCTAGGAAAAAAACAGTATCATTAGCTTCATGCATAGAGTGTTTTTTTCTCCTTCTATATCCACCAAGTTGGATGGTTCAGAAACTAGAAGAAGAATTGAGATGCTAATCGCATTTCATATCATGGTTCTCTCTTCTATCAAAGTAGCCACAAAAGTTGCAAGCTGGAAAATCACCAAAATATGCATAATTTACTATGTTGCTTGCATAGATTTTGTTCCATTTTCTGATTTTACTGCTCTCATTCTGCAGTTATTCTCCCAGGCAGGCTGAGCAGATCGCGTTCTGTACTCCCAGGTGAACTTATTCGAACCTTCCTCACCAATTGGATCTTCAAAACTTGTTAAGAATTTAAGTAAAACTAGCAACTTCTGATTTATGTCTTCTATATGAAATTAATATGGTTTTATGAATGATATACAGCGAAATCGAGCACCGAAAAAAGTATTGGAAAACATAAATCTCAAGCTAAATGAAAGTTAATTGTGTTGAGTGGTTTTGTGTCCTTATAATGCCACAGACCATGCTGTCACTCCAACATCTCATGGCTTTGGCAGGAAACACCATGGCAATTTGGATAATGCAGCCCCTAGCAAACCATTTAAAAGTTCATCTCCTCAGATCCACTCTCATTATAAAGGTAATTGGGAGTACATTTTAGTTTCTATGTTCTTTCTCCCAAGTTTCTGAGCTATCAAATAGAAAATCTTGATAGAGATCATATAAACAGCAACGTTTGCTTTTCTTCTGCTGTAGCCATTCAATCAGATGATTCAAGTAGAGCTACTAGCATTGCACTTCCACCTACTGGATCTGCTAAGAAATGGGGGCATGAACATACATTCTCACCATTGATCTCTTTTCATAAATTTCGCCATTCAAGAAGGAAGTTCAGAAACAATGTTCCACGTCCTACTTTTCGTGCATTGCCCCCGACTAGCAGCCAGAAAGGTTGAGAGTCCCGAGATATACCAGTTCATCTCTTGAATCTTATCCATTAAGATCTATAGAAGTAAGTATTCACTACTGAACTTTCAGGTCCTGCTGCTGTCTCTCCAATTCAGTCACCGTTACCATCTGTAGCGGGAGGGAGGTTGCCCGGGCCTGCTCCATCACCAACGATTCAACCCAACCATTATTATAGTATGACAAACAGAACATGAACTTTTGTTTTAACTTTTGAACACTATTTCCATAATTCACATTGCATAAGGATGCTGTTAACTTTATGGTATGGACATGTCTTCTTTCTGACAGTGCCCATTCCTGCACCTACAACTTCTCCTATGGGTTCTTACAAGAAGAAGAAAAGTATGCCGCCATCACAAGTTATGATGCTACCACCTCCACCTCCTAATGGAGGTAGGCACAAACTTACCTCGTAGTTTTACATTTCAAATTATCTGAAAATTAACCACATTATAGTAACCTTGTGTTTTTGCATTCCACATTTGTAGATTGTACAATAGCATGTACAGAGCCATTGACATATACGCCTCCCGGGACGCCATGTGGCTGTGTGTGGCCAATTCAAGTCAAAATCACTCTTGATGTTGCAGTATACACATTTTTCCCTTTGGTTTCAGAACTTGCAGAGGAAATTGCTGACAGTATCAGTCTGAACCAAAGCCAAGTTCGAATTATGGGAGCTGATGCTGCTAGTCAGCAGTTAGAGAAAACAACTGTGCTCATCAACTTGGTTCCAAGAGGATCGAAATTCAATCATAACACAGCCTTTTTTATATACCAGAAATTTTGGCGGAGAAAGATATCCATCAACGCTTCTTTGTTTGGTCGATATCAAGTACTAAATGTCAAATATCCAGGTTATCTCTTGATCCTTCATCTTTTGGTTATGAATATTAAAAAATTTCAACACACTGGATGTGGACAAGTGAATCTAGTGCAGTTGGAACAATCCAAGGGGCATACTTTTTATGTCCTTGGAGTACCTTCCATTTTTATCTGAGCAGTTTCAAGAGGGCTTCCTAAAATTCAACAATGTTTTCTTTTTTTTCCTGATAAGCTCTTCTCATGCAGGTCTTCCGCCATCTCCTCCGTTAGCGCCTTCAGGTACTTCATCCATTAATGATGGTTTGAACACTAGTAATACTAATGCTGGAAATGCAATCAAACCGTTGGGAGTTGACGTGCCAAGACGAAAAAAAGAAGGGCTTGGGAGAAACATGATCGCGGTGATTACTATATCATCGTTCACTGCCCTTGTCATGTGTGTTGGGCTTGCTTGGCTTTGCCTTTTGAGATGCAGAGCGTCTACACATCAACCAGCACAAATTCCAGAAAACTTGATAGCCTCAACTAGAAAACCACCAGGTAAATCTAATTCAATCAAATTCATTAATTCTTCTGATTAACGTTCCCCTCAGAGTGTCTGCACTTGTTTTAGTCCTGAACTCGGTCTAGAACTTGGTCTTATTTTTGTGGCATGAGCAATTTCTACAGGCACTGCTGGATTGTTAATAATTGGAAGTGAACCTGGTTCTTCATCCATGCCTCTTGACACCGATCCTATGACGTATATTGGAGCTGCAAAGAACTTCACCTTGAAAGATATGGAGAAAGCCACTGACAACTTCGATACTGCAAGAATATTAGGAGAAGGTGGCTTTGGAATTGTATACAGTGGCAGTTTAGACGATGGAAGGGAAGTGGCTGTGAAGGTTCTTAAAAGACATAATCAACATGGTATTCGGGAATTCTTGGCAGAAGTCGAGATGCTGAGTCGTCTACACCATAGAAATCTAGTTAAGTTGATTGGTATCTGTACAGAAGATCAGATTCGCTGCCTGGTATATGAATTAGTTCCAAATGGAAGTGTTGAATCGCACTTACATGGTAAGCAACTTCCTGCAAAATCTGGTGTACATTGTCATTTCTTGTTTCATTAAAATTGGCTTAAAACTACGGCACCTAGATGGTTTGTTATTCGTATTCAACTTGTTTTGTATGATACCAGGCATTGACAAGTTAACCAGTCCACTTGACTGGGATGCTCGCATGAAGATTGCCCTCGGTGCTGCTCGAGGCCTAGCCTATCTGCATGAAGACTCTAATCCTCGAGTCATTCATCGAGACTTCAAAGCTAGCAACATCTTGTTGGAATATGACTTCACACCTAAAGTTTCAGATTTTGGATTAGCTAGAACTGCACTAGAGGAAGGAAACAAGCACATCTCAACACATGTCATGGGAACTTTTGGGTAAAAAGTTTCTCTGTCATGTAATACCTTCAAATTCATTTACTTTTCTCAACTTCATCATATGTTAATCTTATAAAATATATTATTTTCTGGTTTCCAGTTATCTAGCTCCAGAATATGCAATGACTGGCCACCTTCTTGTAAAAAGTGATGTCTATAGCTATGGCGTTGTCCTTCTCGAGCTACTTACAGGAAGAAAGCCAGTAGACTTATCACTTCCACCGGGACAAGAAAATCTCGTTGCTTGGGCTCGTCCGCTTCTCACGAGCAAGGAAGGATTAGATGCAATAACAGACCCAGCTATTAAGTCTGATATCTCCGTTGATAGCTTGGCCAGAGTAGCAGCAATTGCTTCTATGTGTGTGCAACCGGAAGTATCTCACAGACCATTTATGGGTGAGGTTGTTCAAGCCCTGAAACTCGTTTGCAATGAGTTCGAAGAAACTAATGATCCAGTTTCACGAAGTTACAGCAGAGACGAACTTCTAAGTTACATGGACAGTAAATTTGGAGGAATTTCCGGTGAAATACTAAACGCTCCTGAGACCTCGCACACCTTTCCTTCTGGAAAAGAGACAAATGTAGGATTATCGGCATCGGATTTGATCAGCGCATCTGCAAGATTTGAAGGACAGGAACTGGTTTCTTCTAGATGGCATTCATCAAACTCGGAACCATTGAGAACTGGGAAAAAAAAGCACTTATGGCAGAAGCTAAGAAGTTTGTCACGAGGCAGCTTTAGTGAACATGGCTTTTCTGCAAAGCTTTGGCCTGGATTTCATTAGTTTATGTTTATCCATATCTCGCATTGCAACATCTTGAAGTTCAAAGCAATTGCATTTCTGAGGCCTTTAATTATTGTGGCCATCTTTTTAGACCAGTTCTTGGAGTACTAATTTCAATGTCATTGACATAAAAATGACACATACAAGGCCTGAGAGAAGATAAATTAACACTAATCCAATAAAATTAAAAGAAATGGACAATAATTAATTGAATAAAGCAAACAAGTTAGATATTCCACTTAAAAGTTATTCACTCTGTTCTCTTTCAAGATCACAAGATACGTACACTGTAGATGCACAATCACTATAATCTAGTTCAAACATAAAGAACAAGTCTAGTTGAGACCAGTCTCTTTCTTCTTCTTCTCTTCTCATTTTCTTTGAGTGCTTTAAAAGAATAACTCATTAACTAATCAAAATAATACAAAACAAATAGTAGCCAAGTAGCTGAAAGAGACTAAATAAAAAGAATACTTCATGTTAAAAAAATTTGTAATTGCCAGGCCAAGCCATAGATCTGTATGCCCACTGTTCTTTAAGAATCAAGCACCCAGGTCACTCTTCCACTAACAACTAACCCTGCTTGTAATTTTTTGTAGTCTTTATGCTTTGCTTCCTATGTTCCCAGCCTTCTTTCCCAATCTATCCATCAAAATTTTCAGGCCCATGTACCTGCATACACAAAAAAAGGAATTCAATTGTAGTTAGTTGCTGTTTTTCATCTTAACTTCTTTTGAAGAGATTAATGGCTCACAACGAGATGTTCATAAATATACCTTCCCATCATCATAACAGTTGCTTGAGGATTGGTGCCCGGAGACTCGCTGAGTGTCGACCCATCAACAATCCGCAGTCTAGTTACACCGAGAACTTTAAGGTCATGGCTCACTACCTTGTCCACTAGACACCCTCCATGGTAGTGCCAGATTGTGATCACAGTGTCTTTGCAGAACTGCTCCAAGGACTTGGTGTCATTGGTATGCTTGGGTATGAGGTTGATGTTAGCCTTTACACTAATATTAAGCAGCTTGTCTAATGTTTCCTCATCACATTGTGTGAAATTTGTGAAGTATTTAGACTCCACAATCTTTGTAAGCATGCGAACCCCTTCTACGCAACGGTGAAGATCATATGGATGACCAAAATAGTTGAAGGTCACAGCAGGATTGTCGTCAACATTAGTGTTGATCAAGCTCAAATGTCCTCTCGAGATGGGATTTGCTATTTTTTCTAGAACGAAACCTCCTTTAAATGCCTCATGGGGTAAGTCTCGTTTACTTTTGATGTAATCTTGAATGGCTTCAGGTGTTCTTTGTTTTGGAGGAATGGTGGATAGCTGCCCAATCTGGTTAAACCCACATGATTAAGTATCATATAGAATCTACATCTTTCAACATACTTTGAATATTGAATCTACTTTGCTCATGTGCGAAGATAACTAAATTCAACCCAAAAGTCTTCATTTGAAGAAGCAACATCATAAACTCAGATCAAAGATTGGCAACACTAAAATTTAAAGACAGTTCTTCAGTTCTCTCAATATTATTTATATTTTAGAAGTAAAAGTGAGACGTTTAATTTACCTCAGCCGACATCAAACCATGGTGACAGTGAATACTTTCCCCCGACTGCCCAAATCCACTGCTAGATTCAATATAAACACCAAGCTTTGTGATTCCAACTGCTTGTATAAGTGACTGCTTAACTGGTCTGTTGCTAGGGACAAAAATTGAGTTCAAGGGATTATCAGCCATGTCTTTCCCTACAAACTCATTGTCAAGCACCATGGAGATGTTCCACTTTTCAAGGTCAGCCCTCGGACCAATTCCACTGAGCAGCAGCATTTGTGGAGTCCCGATTGCTCCATTGGATAATATAACTTCACTCTGCCGACTGCTTGATAGAAAAACTTCGTGCTGATTACCAGTGTCATCCATGAAAACAACTCCAATCGCCTTCGGTTTCTTACCTGAACATTCAGAATTGTATTTATTTGATTAAAACAAAGTTTCCTAATAGGTGTTAAAACTTTCAAAATTGTGTCAATCTAGTCATTACACTTCAAAACGTTTGCAATATCTCCATTAGTTCAACATTTTTACGCAGTAGTATAATGATTGTAGATTATGTAGCGGGATCATTTTGGTCGGTTTTCCTACTTTATTGTATTTATCCAAAAATCGACGAACATTCATAATTCACATTAATATCTAATATACAGTGTAAATCTCTACAATTTAACCATAATTTCTCAACCAATTAGGCAAAGTAACGAATAGAAATCCGCAGAACTCCATGCTTTAAGGGACGAACAGGCAAAAACAAAATCATGAAGACGCTGAATGTAAGAGAAAGACGCCAACGAACCTTCAGTGGTGTCAAAGATGAGTCGTTGAACAGTGGCGTGAACTAGAACCGTAAGCTTATCTGGATTCCCCGAAGCTAAGAGCTCGGCGGCGGTGTGACGGCGGCCGAAGCGGTCGAAAATGGTCCCTCCGACTTTGGTGCCGTAGAGATGATCGTAAGTGAAGCCGTTGAACGGCGAAATTCCGACGTCCAATAGGCTGTCGGTGAAAGCCTTCTGCCAATCGGCGAGCTTCGGCCGGTGAACTATTTGGTTCTCCACCCATGAGTATGATTCGTTCACCAACTTCTCATCCCACCCCACTTTGTTTATAAACCTTCAGATCCCACTGATTATTAGGATAAATAATTGGAAGATTTTCAAAAATACAAAAATAAGAAAAATTATTTACACAATTAATTTTTTTTTCTAATAAGAAAAAAATTAATTTTTTTTAATAGAAATCGATAAAAATCTATCCTGCTGAAAATTTTTAATTTTTTAATATAAACTAATAGAAATCAATCCGTATCTATCAGTTATAGAAACGAATAGAAGTAAGTCTATCAATATTTTTTTTATTATTTTCGTAAATAATTTGTCTATGTAAATTTTCTTAAACAATTAAATAATTTAATATTTTATATTACCATTTTAAGTGGTCACAATAATTTCGACGACTACATAATAATGGTAAACAACCACTACGACGTCATAGAATGAGATCCACTTTTCAAATTAATATTAATTAGATGACATTTATAAGGAGGTAACCATGATCTTAATCATATTAAAAAATTTCAATTAAACTATTCGTGGAAATTTTGTATTTTTTATTAAAAGAAAAAAGTTGATACGTGGTTGAATTAGTATTTTATTGATAAATTTAAATAGACATGTAAAAAGGTAGTCATGATGTTACTTGAACTATGAAATTCAATATATGAAAAACAGTAATATTCATGTGTTGAAATATGTTATTTTCAAATTTTCATGGCTCGTTTTAATAGAAAAAAAAAATGAAATGGGTTTTTTTTAACTAAAGCAATTTTAAAGTACATATTATAATAAAACTATTCTTAACTTAGAGGCTTATTTTGTTTTTGACCTTGCTTCCAAGTTCATGAGTATTTTTTATAATTTAACTATTTTTAAAAATAATTTAATTAATCATATTTAATAGAGTACAATGGGCAGCAACTTTAATATTGAGAACTCATTATATATCATTCGATACCAACTTTATAATTATTGAACTATATAATAATAATGATGATGATGATAATAATGATAATAATTATTAAAAATGGGTTGGTGAGTGGGGTATGTGAATTTGGTTCTTAAATGGACCGCCTCAAAATTGGTCACGTTATACCTACCTTTAAATTATTGTGTTTTTATTTTACTTTTTCTTACCAGCCTCTAAATTATTGTTATTATTTGTTAAAAAAAAAAAAAAAGGAAAAAAACCAAAAGCTTCTAAAAAAAAGTGCAAATAGGAAAGGAAGGCATAATTTTTAATTACTTTTAAAAAATAAATAAATTACCACGTGTCAATCGATAATATTTTTTTTCCATGAACAAAGCAAATATGATTTGTGTTGGAAGCTAGTTTACATGACAAGTAGTGATTAAAGTTTTTATTTTTATTATTTTTAAAACTTTAATTAGAAAATCATGATCAAAATGGAAAACAAAGAAATAAAAAATAATTAAAAAGATAACAAAACTTACAACTATAGGTAAGTTGTATTAAAGTTTAATTTTAGCCGGTGATTATATTTAAATTTCCACTTAATTCACTTAGTCAGTTTAACAATAAATGAGTAAAGTAAAAATCTTCCAAATTTTATTAATTTCAATGTGAGTCAAACTTTACACAAAATTAAACCGAACCTAACTAATTCACAAGATTGATGTTGTGTTTAACTAAATTCACCTTTTAAAATTGAATTTAAAAAAAAAAAAAAAAAAAAAACAAAGTAAGAATCTCAAAAATTATTATTTTCAACTTTGAGTTAAATTTTGTAACAAATTAAAAGCTTAATTAACACACAAGATTGATGATGCAATAAATATTTAAAAACTCACAAACTTCTAAAAGAAACAAACTATAGTGTTTTTTTTTTTTCTTTTGAAAACATCTTGGATGAAATTAAATTTTTTAGAGTAAAAATGGATATTTAAAAGAAAAAAAATTTAAAAGATGGTGGGAAATTGAAGTACCTTGTGCTTGCTCTGGTATAGAAGCCTGCATTAATGGCGGAACCACCACCCAAAACCCTAGCTCTCGCATTGATAACTCCATCCGTAGAAGCGAAGGCCTGAGAAGCCGATGTCGGAGAAGTGTCGGCGAGGCCAATGTGGAAATTTTGAAGGAAAGAGACATTCGCATTAGTGAAAGGAACGCCGCCTCTTTCCAGTAGCAGCACGGTGAAGTTCTGTGACAATGTTGCCGCCAATGGACAACCGGCAGTGCCACCGCCGACGATTATGTAATCGTAACCATTCTCTCTTTCATGGCTGTCGCGATAGAACGAGCTTGCGCGCTTGATGAACGGGTATCGCGATTTCACCCAATTTTCCCTACCTGCACTTGCAAAGTTTTTTTTTTTTTTTTTTTCCTTCTTATTGCTTGATAACAATGGGAAGAATAGGTTATTTTTGGTGAAGAGAAATAGCTCAAAACTGTGTGTGTTTGTTTTGTGTGTGGATATTGTAGGGCAAAGAAGATGATGAAAACCAGTGATTCGTTCCTCTGTAATCCTAGAAAATCGAGCCCTATTTGTAATAGATGTCACTCTGTTTTGATCAGAAATGAATAGAAACAGAATTTTGAATGAAGTAGCTGAATTATAATGGAAGGTATCAGAAGAACCAACCTTGACAAGAAGAAAGGATGTGTAAGAGGCTGAGAAGAACAAGGAGGAGAAAGAACTTGAGTGTCCCAACCAACGCCATTGAGTTGCAGAAAAGGAAAAAGGCAGTCTCAGTAGGAAAGGAAGCTGCTTCTTCCAAACCTGTATGTGGCTTCTCCTGGTTGGTCTTGGTTTGTGTGTGGGTCACAGATTTATACTCAGAAAACAAACCCCAAGAAGATTATGTGTTGGAAATCAAACACCAATATAATACATCCATCTGGTAATGAAAAAGAAAATGAAAGAGGGAAAGAAGGATTTCCAATGTAACTACTGTATATATGCTTATTTAATGATGAATTCAATGTTGCAGTTGGAGCTTTGGATGGCTTCTCGTGGATCGTTGGATGAAGTCTCATGGCCTTTTCATCAATACTAGAAGACAGCTCATTCACCAGTCTTCCATATAACTGTATGGGTACGTATATTTATTGCTTTGGTAGCTACCAGTTTATATGGTCTACTTAGTTTAAGTGATTTGGGAAAAAAACTGAAGGGTGAAAAGGGAAAGCCTTTATGATATTCTATTATCTTCAGAATTATAGCCGTAGGGGACATGTTTTGAGGCAGAAAAAGGCTAAGTTGAAGACAGGAAATTGGGATTTTGAAGAGTGAAGCGTTGGTTATATCAGTTTTTGGAACCAAATTTCTTTTGTTGAAGAAATTAGAGCCTTTTTGACAATAATCACAAGAGAAAACAAGAAATCACTCATTTTAAAGTTTTTTTTTTCTTGAGTATTATGTCTCATTCTCATATCGTTAGAAGGAAACAACTTGATGATATAGTCGTATTGAAGTCGACTAAATTTTTTAACATTGACTACCCTACTCTTCTATGATGGATTTCTTGAAAAAAAAGTTTGCACCTTTAGCATTCCTTGACATAAATTAAAATTTATATCCAAGACATAATTAAAAGGTTAGAGGTTTATTAGACACCTTTAATAATTTAAAAATCAAATAAGCAAAAATTGAAAAATTTATGGACTAAATTTGTAGTCAAACTTTTCTTTTATAAATATAGACGGACATTTTGATTAATGGTGACACTTAACTTCTTCACAACTTTTGGGATAAAATATCTTTTTGGTCCATGTATTTTGAGACTCTTCCAATGTTAGACCCTATATTTTTAAATGTTCAATTTTAGTGTCCGTACTCTCAATAAATCCTAAATTTAGTCTCTATTGCTAGTTATTATTTGACGTAATATTTAGTGTTAGCTTCTTCACAAAAATGATATTTTAACGTAATATTTTTCCTTCATGAAAGAGGGGCATTGGACTTCCTTTTTTATTCCAAGTTAGTTGCTTTCACTTGGATTATAGATATTGAAAGTTTGATTGGTTGAGAAAATAAATTTCACGAGTAAAGGGTGCAGATGGATCAGTTTTATTCAGTCCTGTAAGTTCAGGCTATTAGTTGAATTTTCCTTTCAAGTCTTTTCATTTCCCATAGAATCTCTCCCTCTCTTTCTCATGAATGTTTAGGTGGGGTGGTACTGATCTTCTAGACTTTTCTTGCTCTCTTTTTTATCTTTCTCATTCTTGGGTGGAAAGATATAATGTCAAGAGGCCTTTGTCATGTGTGTTTGAGTTAAATGAGTGTACAATTAGGACCATTTGGTTTAAGGTTTTAAAGATGTCCAATAATTAAGTATGTCTGTGAATAGGATTGTTAGGGTCAATGATGACTGTGTTTGATTGTTTCTGTTATCAAAATTTTATGATAATAAATTCGCTTTGTATTTTATTTATAAAATTAATCATAGACACAAAATTTTGATAGATTAATTGATAAACAATATATTCAATTCAAATTTTTGAACAAAATTATTTAACTATCAAATAATAATATTAATTCAATATATTTGTAAAATGAGTAATTTATAATTAAAGTTACTTCATTACATAATTTGATAAATTTATATAAGTATGATGTATTAATTAATAAAACAATCAAAATGAAGTTAAAAAATAAATATAATGTTTTATGATTAAAAAATAATGAATTATAATTATAATTATTAAAAATAATCTCGAAAAATATTAATCATAGTGATGATTAATTAACTACATATATAATTTATTAATGAATTAATTGTATTAATGCATTGGTTCTTTATGGTTTATTGTATAATTAACTAATTAATTTATGATTATGGAATAGTTAAATTCAAATATTATAATTCTCTAAATTATAAATTTAATATTCATATATTAATTAATTTTAAGAATATAAAATAAAAGAATAAATTCATATATTAAAAGGAGATAGAATGAACATCAAGAAAATCCGCACTTTTGGATGGGTATTATTTATAGGTATAAGGAATGCATGAGAATAACTTATTCCCGTGCCTCTTTAAAACTTGTACCAAATAAAGAGATGTATCTCTTACCCATTTCCACCCTTATTCTTATCTCAATTCTCTCAATTCAAATGTCCTTTTAAGGTTGTTCACGGCCAGAAATGGTTTTCCCACTTTTCATTTAATTTTTCATCCCAATAAAAATTAAAAATTTCCAACGATAGGTTTCTTTAAAAAAAAAAAAAAAAAAAATTAGTCTCCACATATTATTATTATTATTAAAAAATCTCAATTAAGTACAATAATTTCTTTTGAAAGAAAAAACTTCATTTAAACGAGAAGATAAATTTTCTTGAACCTCATAAAAAAATAATGTTCCATATAGATATCTATTTAAGATAATTATCCAAAAATATATTTAAAATGTTTTACTTTGGTCATTGGTGACGAACTTTTTTTTTTAAAAAAATCATTTTTTTATAGGTAACATTTATTTGATTGGGTCTTCTTTTTGTATGTGTATCTGCCTGTGTGGCCTTTCATTTATTTCATTTATTCTCAATGAAAGGTCACATATAATTCAAATGCTCAACCACATTATATAATTAAAATTCAAACATATCAAATATTTTAGTCATCAAACAAAAATACCATAAATTTGAATATTATGACAAAAAATGGTTCAAATTGATATATATATAAGATGATGTTCGAAGTAGGAACGGAGAATGGTGTGGGGGTAAGATAGTGCAAATCCATCTTTCATTTTCCTCCTAAATAGGGATTTTTCGCTAGAAAAAAAAAATCCTTCAATAAATGACGTCGTATATTATCTTGTCTATAATCCTTAGCTCGTCATTAGTAAGAAAATAAATGTTTCTTCTCTCAACTATGAGAAAGGAATGCATAAAGGGTGAGTAAAATATATATATATACACGCACATATATATAGTTGTCTAATTTTTAATTGGGGTCAATACTAACTAGTGGGTATTATATTATTGGAAAATTTTTATATATTGAAAAAATGTCAGATTAGTTACAAAAATAGCAAAAAAATAAAAATAAAAAATCATTGATAGACATTAATAGACTTCTATCAGCATCTATCATATAGTACCAACGATTGATTTCTATTAGTTTTTATCATTAATAAAAACTGATAGACTTCTATCAGTCTCTATCAAATAAGATTAAATTTTGCTATTTTATGTAAATAGTTTCTCTTATTTTTCTCTATTTGAAAATCCTTGTTTATTATTCCTATTTTTTCAAAATACTTATTTATTTCGTGTACAATGAAAGTATAGAGGTCTCATTTGGTAACAATTTTGTTTTTTGTTTTTGAAAATTACACTAGTTCTACCTCAAAATTTCTTCATTTATTATCTAGTTTTCGCCAATCGTTTAAAAAATTAAGTCAAATTTTAAGAAATTAAAAAAGTCGTTTTTGTTTTTGAAATTTGACTATTAATTTAACCATTGTACTTAAGAAAGATGCAAATCTTTGTAAAGAATATTGATAAAATAGGTTTAATTTTCGAAAACAAAAACAAAAAATTAAACGGTTATGAAACGGGAGTAATCGAGTTTTAACAACCTAACCTTTGAAATCTATCTCATGCATGCCAAATATAACATTTCAGGTTGAAGCTTTCCCCATTTTAGGTGGCACATTTCAACCAGACTGGACTAAAAATGACTCAAAACAGCTCTTAACTGAAGATTGTATTACCTATATATTTGGTGCAACTCTAAAAAAAAGCCATATCTCTGTAACACAAAAAGATTACAAACTAGAGGGAACCCGGCCAGGATTCCTATTACATGAACACTTCTCAATTTATATTGATTAAAGACACAATATGGACGATGGTCCGTGAAGGACACTCCAACTTTGAGGTATATTTCTTGAAAAACTCTTCATTCTTTCAAACCAATGAAGCCACAGAAAGTCTTAAATGCCGCACTTCCTTAGAAAGCTTTTCCTATGGACCACCACCTCAATCTGCTTAATATAACCATTCTTCAATGTTCTTGGGAACGCATGAGGATGCATTCAAATTTTAAAATAAATACACCCAACCCTTTGTAGAAAACTGTCAATGTAGAATAAATAAATGGTCGATGAGTCTTTCTCGAGTGTCTAAACTTTTATAGATAAAGGAACATATACAAGTTAGAACCCATTTTGGGTTCCTTTTGTACCAACATTCAATACCGAATGTTTATTAGACAAAAGGTGACATTAAACAAGAATAGTGTAGTCTTTCAATGGTCTTCTCATTCTGAATTCTTTTATTGAGCTTTGGCTGTTATTAGTTAGAAAACTTTAAGCTCTGAGGACCATTCATAAGCCATCTTTAACAGTTTTACTTTTAAGTGTCTTAAATGATCTAACATCCAACAGACGCGTCCGTCCCCCTTTGCACTATGTTTTGTACGCGCACACACCATGCACCTTGAATGCCTTATGAAGAGCCATCCTGTTTCCTGTGTAGGAGAAGAAGCACTGCTTGTAAACTTTTAATGAAAGGACATAAGAGTTGTCTTATGGGATCTTTATAATTCATGAGATGTTTCTTGTTTGTTTCCAAAAAAAGAATTGTCTGAAAATAGTTTTTTAATTTAGGGTCTGTGGCGCTTGTATGAATGTGTTATAAAATTGTCTCCAACACATTGGATGAAATGTTTCTGGTTTCTCAGATTCTTTTGAAGATATCATTGTGGAATTTTGTTAAAGGTTAAAACAATCTACTATTCATAACACATTTTTATCTCAACTCCCAAGGAGGGGAAAAAAACCAGTTTCTTCTACTTGTGAGCTGCATTTATTTCGACAGACAGAGCTAGCCTGTCTCATTTAAATCTCATCCACACTGCACATGAAAGCCACTGTATAGCTGTAAATTCATAGGTGGTAGTAATTCATACCGCTTGATCTTATTCTCCACAATTTTGTAGAATGTTTTTATATTCTATTTCACGTGACGACGGGACAAGTTTGTATACACCTTGACTAATCTCAACGACTATCTCATCCTATCATTCTTAGTCATCGAGAAAGCTAATAGAGTTAAATCCCAGATAAGAGCTACCCTAATTTCAAACTTATCCCTTTCAAAGTGTTTTAACCTTATTTCATATTTATTTTTAGTTCAACCACGAGATTAAATCATTGATCTTTGACATGATAATGATGTGGTGACTTAAATCATTTATCAAGTCAATTTACTGTGGTTATCTCATCCCACACCATCCATGTAGAAGGAAAAGGCAAAAGTAAAGAAAGTGGTTGAATCCCATTAAATAACTTTCATCCAACTGATGAAAAATGTCAATCTCCCACCTCACAAGCAAAGCAATTGCAATAATTGCCCCTTTCTGAAAATAAACCTGTGCTGTTTGGAAAACAAAATCTAAGAGGACCTGGCTCACCAAAATCTTAGAAGGATCTAGTGAGTGATTATGGACCATATTTCATGGATTCAGTATAGTCAAGGACTCGAGAAATCAATTCTGATCAGCATTCAACTAAAACCTTCTGCATCATTCATTAAAGAGCATCAAAGCAAACATTTGTGCAGAAGGAGACCATCCTTTTGGTGGCATATTTCTTAAAATGAAGTGCTATGAGGCCTTTGGCTTAAAATTTGAGTGGCTAGAAAGTGGAAAGAAAAAGAACACGATCAATAAAAACGTCATCCATTTGTGCTTTGTTCATATTTTATAGTATTAATTAATTTAATTTATTTTTTAGAATATTATATTACAAATACAATGTTGGAGAATAGCCTGCCATCGTTTGGGGGTTGGCAGTGAAAGAAATTTGATTGGTAGTGATATTCACAATTAAATTGATCCATACATACTCATTTGCTTGTTTTCACAGCATTTAATTTACACAACTATGGCTAGGGTTTGAACATTAAATACAGCACCAAACTTTTCTTCTTCTTCTTTGTTTGTTTGTTTTCTACATAAACTAAATCCTTCTCCTATTAATCTTTGATGAGCAATTTCTAGGTCAATTTTTATATATACTTTTTGTTTTGTACTTCTTGAAACAGTTGTGGACCTATGCTATTGCACTCAAGTGACTTACCTTTTGGGTTGAAAATCTTAGGAACAACATACAACTTTGGTCTACTCTTTTTCTTTTTCTTCCCTTTTTCTCTAAGGAACTTTTTTATTGACCAAATAAATCTAGAAGTCAGAGGATGAAAATTTCTAAGAATAAAAAGACTAATAAATGTTTTAGAGTGTAAATATATTTTGATATAATAAGTAATCAAACTACAAAAATAAACCAAGTAATTCGAAGTACTTGGATCCTCCAATCTTGAGATCACTCTCGAGTCCCAATTCACTAACCAAAATATTGTCTATCTTCTTTATTCACCTCCCCCTCTATTTATAACCAACGAGTATAACAAACTCCTTGGTTAATTACTAATATATATTTAATACTTTAATAATACCCTAATATCCCTCCTGTCAAAATGATTTAGTCTAAGAAGCAAATTTTCAACTCTAGAAACGATCATTTTCCCCTATGTGTTTTTCCTACAAAATTGGTGTTGGTCTATCCCTAAACAAAGCTACCAAAAGATTGAAAAAGTTCTATTTTTTCTTTTCATTTCTACTGAATTCATAGGTCAGAAGGGTTTGAAATCACAAGTTGGGATTTTTGTTTGGTTGGGTGGCATTTTTTTTCAACAAGGAAGAGTATGGATGAAGAATCTAACACTTCTAGGAGCTTCCTAATTGAAGAAAGCATTGAATGAGGTTCATAGGCTATTGGTTCAGATTTCAGTGATGTGTAGACAGGTGGTTGAGATGGAAATTGAAAGAATATAATAATTTGGACAAGTGGAAGAGGTCTCCTCCCACAGCCCACAGCCCACAGCCTTTCCCTTATATTTAAAGTTATTATTAAAGAAGATTACATTACATCCATGCTCATCTCCTTCCATGCCTACTTAATTAATGGTGGCCATCAAAAAGGTCATGAAAGCTCAGAAATTGAGCTCACAACGCTAAGATATCTCTCTCCAATTAATGGTAGCCAAAGCCATAGCCATATTTTACCTCTTCTATGGCAGTGGGAACACAACGTGTGTGGTAAGGAATTAATCTTTTGATTCTTTCACTAGATTTTGCATTTTACATTTTGATTTCTATTTTAAGCGTTGATCTTGATTCTTGGGTAATTAATAAAGTATTGATCCATAACTTTTAAGTGAGAAAATGACTTGTTATATGTATAGTATATGTTCAATGAATTTCTACCATTAACCTTAAATTTAGGACAACTAAACTATTCAAGCATAGCTCAATAGTTAAGATATCAATTATCTATATCTATAATATATTAAAAGAGATTATGAATTTTTCACAATGTCTAATTTGCTCTCAATCACAATTCATACCTTTGTGTTTTGTGCGTAACTTTTGTGACTTTTTTGTTCCTCTCTATTTTAATTTTACATCAAATACAAATCGCTTCATATAACAACTACATTTCTTTGCCTTTTATATATGTACATATACTAAATACTTCTTTTATTGCATGTGTCCTCAAACTAGTCATTTTAAAAGTCAATAACTTGATCTCACTCCTGTAATTAATGTGAAAGAAACTAACAAAGTCATGGACACCATCAATCTTTCAAGCGTTTGATAATGAATTAATGATAACAACCTGTGTCCCTGCAAAACTTCTTCCATTAATTTGATGTTTCAATTTTTATAGTAAATATAAATCTAGAAGAACTAGCACAGGTGCAGATCTTATGGTTGGAGCTCATAATTAAGGATCATTTAATTTACCTTTAGTTTGAAGTCATGTCATTATTTGGACTCCCAAGTTTTTGGTTTATGAAATTAAACTTATTTTCTCCCTATTTCTTACAATGATATATATTTTTTAAATATAATGATTAAATTATTAACTAAACTCCAAAAACAAAAAACAAAATTTTAAAAGTTAATTTTTTTTAGTTTTCAAAATTAAGATAGAAGTAGTGTTTATAGACTTCATCTTAAAAAATAAGAACAAACCATATGATTACCAAATAGAACTTTAATTATTAGAAGGATTTTAAATAATTCTTTGACAAAATCGAAAAACCACTTTCATTGTAAGCGCACTAAAAGAACTATAATGTTTTAGAATGACAACTATTTGAATTTTTATTTTTTAAAAATAAGCCTATAAATGCTAATCCAACTGGTAAGTTTATGTTTTGAATTTAGCCCAGTTATAAAAACTATAATTGAAAAATTGAAATAAAACAAACATAAAAATTAAAAACCAATTTGTAACCAAACGAGACCTTGAGATTCGAACAGAATAATTGAAGAGAGGAAAGCGTCAAGACTATAAATTAAAGATAAAAGATATACTCACAATCAAATGTTACAACTTTCATAAGACAAAATCAAAGGCAAAAAGAGCAGATAATCAAACAATAATATAGGAAAAAGAAGAATCATTCTTAGTCTATTCAAACCCAAAAGGGGTCAGAGAATGAAGTGAACACCTATACTGATATATGGAAACCCATTATAAGGGGTTTCCGTTATCAAACCCCAAACCACAGCTTTGAGGTTCTCAGCACAAAAATTAAAGCCTGAACTTCAGCCTTTGCTCTTACATTCATTCTTCCAATAGTTAACAAACATGAATTATATATTTGGTGACGGCAAAGGGTCGATCGAAGAAACCAAGGATCTTCAGAAAAGGAGAAATTAATCCATAATTACCTCCTTTCCTTCAGCCTACTCTTCTTTTGAGCGACTGGAGTACTCACCTCCGGTCTCTGTCCCGGTCACTGCTGATGATGCCGTCGATGTCAAATCGTTGCTGGAGCTGTTTCTAAAACTTTTTGATGTTAAAGCGGGGTTGCTCTGAGGATCAGTAGTTGCAGGCCTTTGTGGTGCTTGTCCTTCTTCTGCTAATTTTTTAAGAAGATTCATGACAGTAGGCACGAATGTAGAAGACAAAGAAAGAAGTCCCGGAAGCTGGTTGAAAATAAAATCAGACGTCAGGTTTCTTGGATAAATAGGATCTTTTTGGTTTTTCCAATTGAAACTAGATTATTCCCATTCTTTCTTAACAAGAATAAAAAAATGTGTATTGGAGAAACTTAAAGATATGGAAACAGGCCTAGGGAGTCGAAAATGCAAGACAATAGCACAAATAATTCTAAGCAGTGAATACAGGCACCAAGAGTGCTGAAAAACAAGGTCCTACACAACATAAGTTAGATTCGATACTTACAAGACCATTGCTAAATTGCCCAGAAACATCTAGCTGCACCCATAGGGCTTTGGCGAGTAAATAGAAGATAAAAATGACTCCCAAATATAAAGGATTTCTGTCAACAAAGGAGGTAAACATGAACTTAGAGAACAATATGTAAGGTCCCTAGTTAAAGAAATAGTAGGATTATTAGTAGAATATTAATATGATTATTAGGAGGGCATATTAGTAATTAGCTAAAGTTTGTTAGGTTTTTTTAGTTAAAAATAGAGGGTATGGGTTGAGAGGAAGGTATGAAGAATTTTGTAATTTTCTAATTGGGAAATTTGGGAGGGAGTGGTCCTCTCAAAAGGCTATGATATATTGTAATTTCTTCATGGATATTGCAATATAATTTTATCTTTTAGTCTGTTTGTTTGTTCTTTGTGTTCTTGAGTTCTCTTGTTCGGAGGCATCCCAACACAATCACATTTTATGATGTAGAAAATATCACCACATAGTTAGTTACATATTACATACCTTAGAAGCGTCATAAATTCATTAAACCCGAGAATCACCATCGCAACAATTGCCCATGGCGGGGGCAACCAGTTGTTATTGCGTTTGCTGGCTTCCTGCAAAATATAATAACATTTGAGATAGATGCAAAAATATATGTATTCATCGTCCAACAACAAGAAAGATGCAATGTATGTGCATTCTCAATAATTACTATCGATTAACTAATAATGCCAATTAGATGTGATTTAAAACATAGAACGGACCCAAAAAACTGAACCAAGTATCAAGTGCAAATTATAGAAGTGGTAGTCAGATTTCCTTTTTTTTTGCAAGGAACATGTGACAGGCTGTTTGATTAGGCTTATGTCACCACAGTGAGGCCATGAATCATCAACTTCGTCATCCAAAATAAATTTGTATGTAATAATAGCATATACTAAATATTACAGACCAAACTCCAAAATATCAGACTGGATTCTGGAAATGCTTTTAAAATTCCGTAGCTGTCATAATTTGTAAAAATATACACATGCACACATCTAATTAGTAAAAAAAAAAAAAAAAAAAAATCATTTATTACCTGTGCAGCAATGGCCTGAGAAACAGTGTACTCTGTCTCCGCCTTGAATTGCCTCCATATAGATTTGCACTGAACGGGACTAATCAACGTTTGTGATGGTGAAACCTGTAACAAGCTAGAGACGTCAAAACCTATCTTTTGTATTGCTACTGTTTGGAACATTCAGGACTGAAATACTTACCTTTTCCCATGAGCTTGAGGCAAGAGGGTCAGTTGCCACAATGCTCCTATCTTTTGTATTGCTACTGTTTGGAACATTCAGCAAGGAAGATGACAAAGTACTGTCTATCTCACCAGAATCATCATCATCCAAACGAAGAGCAGCCATAACAGAGAGTAGCTTCAAGGACTACAGCACACAAATATATAAATTATATATTTTAAATACAAAGCATAGATAAAATGACGTATAAATAATAGGAAAAAGGGAAACAAACACTAATAATATCATGTCATACAGCAGAACGAGCGGTTTTGGTGATTGCCCGGATATCTTCCTTCCCTGTCCAAACACGTGGCATTGAATCTGCATCATGGCTAAACAATGTGGAAAACCTGTTTGCAATATTAAACGATATCAATACCAACGGATGCCGGATGCTATCAAAGAAGAAGGTGCAAATTAGCTACATCCATGAAAAGGATACCTATCCTTCATACGAATCAGGACCCTTCCAGCTTCTTCTCTAGTTTTTGATTCAACTACACCTCTAGCATAATCCTTAAGACTGGTAAACAGGTTTTCCTTGGTTTTTTCATCCATATCATAGCCCACCAATCCTTTAGACAGCTCAGAGATGGCAGACTCAGTCTCTCGTTGAAGAAGTTTTCTTATGGCTGGCCATGTCTCATTATTAGCTCCATCTAGCAAAGCTTCTACCGGTCCTGACAATGCTTCCTTCAGTTTTTTCTGCAATCATTATTATCATTGTCAGTAACAGTCAGAAGGCAATTATATGGTATTCATCCAAATGCTGCACAAGTTCCAGAAAACCACAAAGAATTCTGAGAGAAAATTTAGTGCTCAATGAATGCCTTCCAAAATGACCTAGATTAGAAGTCCAGTATCTGAGCCATAAAACATGTCTTACCTCTAATTGTGCAGAAAGTTCAGATAATTTGTCAGCACGAACAGTTGCAATGTGGGCATCAATATCACGTCGAAGTTTATCCCTTATTCTAGAAGTGTCCCAGTTTGCTTGCTCAATGATAGCACCTGCAGTGACAAGAAGTCAGCAAAGATTACAGAATAACAAACAAAACACATTCTAATACCTGAGAAAGATGGGAAACATTTCAGTAAACTGAAAACAATTTAAACCATAAGAAATCAGGAGCAGTTGCCTATTTAACTGCCCTCTGCATACTAAAGGGACAGAAGGGAAACAGCCAAATTAGAGGCAGTCTTTTTAATTCAACCTACCAGCACATTCTTTGTCAAAAATAGCCATGTAGGTTTGAGCACAATTAGAGGCAGCCGAAGAAAACCCTTCCCCTTCATTCAAAGCTTTGTCAAATGCCTCCTTGAACTTATCAAATGTCCCAGACCTTATGTGTCCCAGCAGAGATTGGAAGGCTGATTGAACAAGCTAGTCGATGAGGAAAAACATGCCACAAACAAATCATTATCAAGATAATAAATCCAAAGGAAGTATTGTGAATAACAATTATACTTTCAAGATAAAACAAAGCATTCAAGTAAAATGCAGCAGGAAGATCCTCTTGGAAGAACCTTCTAGAAGTTACTTCCACAGAATACATCAGCGCTCAGAACCATATGAAGCAGTAATTAGGAAATAGCTTATCTCTAATCTTTAACTTCCGACTTCCCATAATTATGCAGCCGCTCTCAGATTAGATTTAAAAAGGAAAAAACAACAAAACAAAACAAAACTTGGGATAATTACTTGCAACAATTTTTCTTCAAGTTGTGCTCTCTTTGCAGATCTCACACCTTCGTCAAAAAATGTTGCTTCTGCATCATACCTGAATCATCAAAGTACAAAAAGCTTAAGATGAATAAATTAACATGTCAATGTTCAATAGGTAACAAAAAATTAATCATGTCAGTTATAGACACATCAGCATTATTCCTAAGTTGCAAAAAAAGGAATACCAAAAAGGTCCTTCACATTTTCAAACCTGACCAAGATTAAAGTTGCTTTTTTTTTTTTAATCAACAACATATGGGAGGGATTTAAGCCTCTAAGGTTTTGGACTAAAGTTGTTATTGTTCTTCCTTTTTTCTAGGCTGAAAAAGATCAAGATCAACTATATGCAATTAAGATACATATTAACTATATTAAAAAAAACAATGAGTGGAAATGAAAATTTTTATTTTTGTCATTGGAGCATCTTGCTGTTTTGGTTGTGTTAAATACTGATGTAATTAGATTTACCACAGCCCATCAACTTAAGCTTTTCGGTTGATTGGTAATTTAAGCATGAGATCCTATGTTCAAATCCCCGCAATGTCATTTCCTCTCCCAATTAATATTGATTTCCACTTATTGGGTCTTCTATAAATTTTCAAGTTGACTATTGAGTGAGAGTGTTACAACGTAGATATAATTAAATTTACCATAACTCATCACAAGCTTTTGGGTTGATCAGTGATTATCCTAATTTTCATTGGGATAGAAATGAAAGAATACAAAGGAGACCAGCAAGCCAGTTAATCAAAATAGAAAACAGGCCTACCAAAAAAAAACCCTCAAAGAAACCGAACTAAACCAAGAACGGGCTACAGAAATAGGACCTCACGAATAAATTACAAAAATCTATAGTCAGCAAACGCCCAAAGTTAGGCAGCTTGTTGAGACTTCATAAGTTCTTATCACTATCAAATGGTATTTGAACTACAATTTCCAAGAGATAAAGTGTTCCCTTCTAAGGCCATTAAAAGTGCCACTAAGGAACTAATAATCATGCTCGGAGCTCCTGTTTACATGACCTTACCCAACTTTACTTAATGAGGGTACCCCATCAGAAAAACAATTATCTAATAAACTGAACGAGGAATAAAGAAAGATACTTGATGAGGATAAAAAAATGAAACCACAATGCCATTGAAACCTTCTGTTTACATGACCTTACCCAACTTTACTCGGATCTTCCAATGCCAACGTAAAAAGAACATAAATGTATAAGGTTACTAGTGTACACTTGAATGCATCCTGGATAACTATCAAATGGCACTACTTACTCCGATAAACAAGTATCAATGATCGAACTTAGCTTCTTTCCAAAACCTTGAACTGGACCAGTTTGTACTTCTTCTTCCAAATTCAACCAGTCCTGATTGAATAAATAAATTTTATGGTGAGTTTGACTGCAGGATATATCAGGAAGGGAATACAAATAGACAAGGAAAAAATTAAACGCCTGTGTATTAAACCTCATTTGATGCAAACCATGCAAACTTCTCATTGCCAATTTCTTCACAGCGAACAGTAGCCACCATAACCTGCAGACATGCCATGGATCAAAGTCAGACTTTTGACTATATATTTCCAAACATGAATTTGGTCACTGTTGTACCTTATGTGCTGGAAGGTCAAGATCCTTGTTCTCCTTAATAACTTTCCAGATTTGCTGAGCACTAAAAGAAAAACCTGAAGCAGGAACAACTCCCCTGCGATCTCCAGCAAGCCCTCCTGGGGCAATAGAATGGAAGAATCTCTGCCTCAAATTTGCCACCTGAATTCCAACATAATATACAATAACATATGTCAAGAACAATTATCTAGGACAACACTACGCTCTAACCATCTTATAACATTCCTATATAGGAGTAGACAAAAAATTCAATGCTATCAGAAGTATGTAAAAGCAAGGAGGCAATGTTGGGATTCGCAAATTTAGTTCCTATGAACAGCCACATGTTAACATATAATATCAAGAACAGAAAAAAAAAGTCAAAATAAATAGTTTAAAAGCCTATTCAGCCACCATAAAATAGAACGTTCACAGCTCCAGCAAATTTTCAGGAAATTCTTTGTCGATAATGTTTCAAAAAAAAAAAAAAGTTGTATACCCTATGAAATGGGCCTTTTGTACCCTTGATATCTTTGGATATTTAATTCAATCAATGAAATCGTAGCTTATCCAAAAGAAAAAATAATAATAATGTTTCATAAAAAGTCCAGTTTATACTTTTTGGGAGGAAGGGGGAACGAAATAAGATTAATTTTCATGTGGTGCTGATGGTCAATATAGAGTTTCACAAGATCCATATACCTGCTCCTTGAATTGCTCTTCCTTTTCTTCATAACTAGATAAAGCAACAACTTCAACCTGATAATTCAAAGGAAATCAATATAGACCATCATAGAATTCTACTTCCCCATACAAATCCATTTGACATTAGGAAAATGAGGACTCACATTAAAAAATTCGCTTAGTGGAGTATCCTTGTGAGCCTGTGGCTTAGGAACAGAGTCCCATATCTGCAGTCAAAACAGAGGAGGAATGCAGATGAGAAAAAGATAAATAAACA
Organism: Benincasa hispida; assembly: GCF_009727055.1. NCBI lineage: Eukaryota > Viridiplantae > Streptophyta > Magnoliopsida > Cucurbitales > Cucurbitaceae > Benincasa > Benincasa hispida. The sequence continues at coordinate 7,881,868 of NC_052357.1, forward strand.
GCACTTCCTGGGTGTCGCCATGATTCAAAAGAAAGCACCAATTATTTACCTTTTGTACATCCTCTCTAAGAACAGGCTCTAAATTTTCCAATGGTGTCTATATACACGGAAAAAATGAACAAAAATTAACAAAGAAAGTTAGAAAAGTTAAGATCCTGCAACATAAGGTTCTTCTACAACTGCTCAAGAAATCTAAAATAGTAATATGCAAAAATACAAACTATCCAGAAAATAAAACAGACCCTTGTTTTATCACGAATGACAAACATTAGTGTTGTTTTACGCGGACTGAACAATCTCATCATGACCTGCGTACCATAGAAATGGAAAATGATTAAATTATTATTATAGAAGATACACCATGATCCCCAACCAGATTAAAGGGAATACCTGAAATACAGTCTTCAGGAGAGGCTTATTTGCAGCCTGCTCACGGCCAATATCATGACACCACCTAAATTAAATGATAAATTTTTAAAACCAGATAGTATGGAAACAAGTAATATTAGAAGAAAGATGCACGGGAACACATGTTACAAGATAAAACAAATATTGGATAAACAAAACTAAAGGAACTCACATGTTTATTAGCACTATATCTGACACAGCAAGCGCAAAGAGGGCACTTTGTTTCTCAAATGCAGTGTCATCCTAAAAAAGAACGTGACAAAAGCAAATTAAGAAACAGCCAAAGTATACATCTAGCTAATTATGATAAAAACAAAGATTCTTTTTTTTATAAGAAAAAAACTTTTTATTTTGTCTTAGATAAGAAACAAATGTGTATTAATCAAAAGAACAGCCTAAGGGCAGGGGGAGTGGAAACCCCTTCCCACAAAACTAATAAAGAAGAGCCCTCCAATTATAGAAGAAAGAAACTTTTTATTATAAAAAAATGGTCACAAAAGGAGGGGGAAATGAGATATCCCTACATACAAAATGCCAAAATGGTTACAAAAAAGAACTCCAACTAGTGACAATTTGAGAGATTATAATTACACAATAATTTAGAATTAATCGACCAAGAAAATCTAAAATTTCTTCACATTCGGTTTTATAGGAATCTGATTTTCTTTAATCATAAAACTTCTGTTTCATTGATCAATATGAAAAATACAAAAGTGAGGGGGAAAGAGCAAAAAAAGACAAACAGAAAAGGAGACAGTGAAGTGGACAATTGATCAAATTGGTTTGAGAGAAGGCAAAAGGGTTGCAAAACAATTTCGTTGAATTACCCCATCTAGAAACCAAAAACCAGTCGTATCTACAACCTCTTCAATAAAATACCACATCTCCACCTACTTTACTAGGTGCATTTGTAAACTTTCCAGAACAAACAAGTAAGAAAAACGTTTCTTTGGACCTTGGTTGTCATATTTGTAGCTACTTACACACAGGACCAATGAGGAAACAAACAAAAGTTGGAACTCTTTCTTTGGACTCAGTCTAGATTAGGTTATTGACTCTACCAATTAAAGTTGGATATGAAGAATCTTGCGATTCTAGGAGCCTTCTAATTCTAGATACACTCAGATGGGTACCTACGAATCACCTCGCTGTTGAGTGTGGTCTAGCAGAGGATTGAACATAAATTTTTATAATATGACCCAGAGCTTTTCAAAATTCAGACTAGGGAATCTTCATCTAAGTGGTACTAAAGTCTCCAATAAGTCAGAGAAGCCCTCCCCACTGAAAACCCCAATTATCAAATGAGTTTATTAAACTTGGCAAGGAATAACACCATTCTTTTAAATATAAAAGAGAACTTTCAACTCTACGAGAAGAAGCATGTGATAATAGTGAAGTCAAAATATTAACAAATATGCTTGTGGAAAATTGAAAAGGAAGCAAAAATGGAAGAAAGTACAAACAAACGAAACATGTGAATAAGCCAAAAAAAGTGCATAAAGGCATAGAAATGCACCTCTCCTCGCTCTCTTCCATCAGTTCCTTCCAAATCCATTACAAGTGTACAAGGCTCAATGCCAGCACATCTAGCCAACCATATACCCTTAGTTGTTTGAGACCTAGAAAATGACAGATCAATTTGCACTTTTCAGCCACCAAACCTGAATAAACTAAAGATAGAAGGGTTGTTTCTTATCTACATAAACCAGAGACACAGGGAGAAGACAATAACTTACCTCCCTTTAAAAGCATCCATCTCTCTAAAGTTGGTTCCAAACAAATTATTTAGCAGCGTACTCTTCCCTAAGCAGATTGTATATTAAAAAGCCAATAAGAATTTCTCAAAATACCATAACCCAGTAGGGGAGATATCAATCTGATACTATGCTTTGTGTTCACATATCCAATTGTGAAGAAATAAATATAATGGATAAATAATAAAATTGAAATTCACAGTTAAATACAGAGGCCGACACAAACTTCTTTAAAAAATAAAATAATAAGCATTGGCAGGAAGCATGAACTTAATTTGTTGTATAGGTACAACAAGATTCTGAAAGCAGACTACTTACCACTACTTTGAGGGCCCATAATGGACACTACTGCATATGAAAGTCCACATTCCCCCAATTTCACATCTTTGATGAAGTTGTCAATTCCCTCGACGTTGAATCCACCATCTCCATCTATAAGCTGAACAGAGCAACTTTCATCGCTCTTAGCTGCCAGAAGATGATAAAATTTGCTTATTAGAAACTCGTAGTTGTAGAAAATATAAAAAGACAGATAAATCAAGCAAGTAAAGCCCAAAAACTTAATTGTGGTGTTGTGATATCACCATGATGACAAAAATACAACTCTTAAAAGTAGACCAACATAATAAACAATAGTGCTCCCTGATTTTCAGAAGAAGCCAAACAAAACTGACTCGTGGTCGCGGGTGACTACAAGAAACATGGAACTTCTTTTCTCAATAAATTTAAATAAGTTAGACTCGAACACAATCGTTTCTGCAGTAACAGTAATGGCAGCGTCCATACAGGTCAGAACGCATCTAACTATTATACTCGACCGAGAGAACTTGCCAGCCAGACACACCCAAGATTCATAAGACCCATAAATCCCATTAGCTCAGGGAATTAACTTAGACCTCAAAGAAAATAAGAGAACCCAAAAGCACAAACACATCATTTAAGAATCCTCCTACGCTCTTCGAGACCAGATAATGAATAGAATTTAGCGATCTAATACTCCCGAACAGCGTGATCATCCCTAACAGATTTGGAGCAAATCAATTACGCTCCAATCGAGATAGCTCGAATCCTTTTATTAACAATACACAACCATTAAAAATCAGGCGCAGGTAATGGATAATCAAACTATATCTATTATCTCGCGCCCAATTGAATTGAAAAAAAAAAATGAAATTAATTACACTGATGATGCTTCAATGTAACGCAAATCAAACAAAACGTACAAATTAAGCTGAAGGAAATAGAGATGGATCATCGCCACGCAAATTACACGAGCTGGATAGAGATTAAAACAAAAATACGTACCCATTTGAAAGAAGGGGAAGCTGATGCAGATTGGAAGCTGGAGAGGGTTACAGAATGTGTGAGATCGATTGAGAACAGAGAGAAAAATACAGATCTCAAGAGGAAGAAGGGGCTCTAACCTTCTCGGAAGTCGGTGATGGAGATAGAGATGGGAGTTGATCTTCGAAAAGCAGGCTCGACTGTCTCTGTTTGTTCGTTCCGATTTCCAAAATGCCGAACGCACGAGAGGAGAGGGCGATAAATATTTGAAGGGCGGAAATAGAATTATGAGACAATGAAAGGATCCCCCCTCAAATAAAAAAGTTGAAAATAAATTTATTGATTATAATGGTCTTTACTTTTTTTTTTTTAACTCCGATGACACGTCATTAATTCCCTCCTTCAGTTTATGTTGTCAAATCTTTTGTTTTTTTTTTTCTTTTAATTAATTGTTTTTCTTTTATCTTTTTAGTTCAAATTATCGATTTTTTAGAAGATCAAAACCTAATACTTTAACATTGATAATATGAATTCATTTCTGTTAGAGTTATGTTATGTCAGTTCAATTTTTTTTGGAAGAAAAATATAATTATCGACTTCAAAATAATAGTGGGTGTATTTTTCATTGACTTTAATACTTAAATTGATTCATAAATTATTTTTTATAATATGAGAAAGGACAAAAGAATTTATGCAATTCTCATCTTTCTAACAAATTCATTCTTTTATTAAAAAAGATCTAAGCAAGTGTTTAAAGACTTACAAGGGTATATATACATATTTTTTTGTTAATTATATATTTAATTAGTATATGAAAGGAAAAAAATTGCAAAGTTTTGGAAAAAATAAATACTTTTAGTCTATAAATTCTTGTGCAAAATAACAATTAAGTCTATATTTTTAGATTTGTTACAATTTGATTATGTTGGTATAAAATTTAATCAAAACTAACTGTTTTTTTATTATGTAATGATATTTTTTATAAAAATTAGAGTGAGAATCAAATCTCTTTGATGGTACATACTTGATGTCGATTAAACTATACCCATTTTGGTTATTATTTAGTTATATAGACTATATAACTTGTGACATATCTAGTCCATAATTAGTTTATTGACATGCAAATGTAAAAAAAAAAAAAAAAAAAAAAAAAAAAAAAAAAAAAGTGTAAGAGTTGCAATCGAAATTAATGTGAGACCTAACAAATAAAGAAAGTACGATATACTAAATAATTACAATTAAATACGGAATTCAGGGACAAAAAAATCAATTTTGCACTAATTTAAATGTAGTGGTGAAAGTTGTACTTTTTTTGCTTTCAACTTAAAAAAAATGTCATGGTTATTACGGTTAACTAGGTTACTTTGGCAAAAGTCGTTATACTTTTATCATTTTTTTTCTAAATTTAAAGTTACATACTTGGTTGGTTAACATAAATGTAATTAAGGGGGAAAAAAACACTAGAGTAATTGATGTATACAATTATTGATTTTTATGTGCAACAGATTGAATCTCTTCCAAATTGAAATTTAGATGATAAGCAAAAGTGAATGTCTTCGATCTCGTTTGGTAGCCATTTAATTTTTTGTTTTTGAAAATTAAACCTATATCATCCACATTTCTGAAAATGATTTGCATATTTATTAAGTATAATAGTTGAATTCTTAGTCAAATTTTAAAAACAAAAACGACTTTTTGAAAGCTATTTTTTTAGTTATAAAAAATTGGTTTGGTTTTTAAACTATTTGTGAAAAGTAGATAACAAATAAAGAAATTTGAAGCCGAAAGTAATATTCATAGCTTTAATTTTAAAAAATAAAAACAAAAAATAAAATAATTACCAAAAGTACTTTAGTTTTTCATGCTCCTTAAATTTTCTACCAGTGGATTTTATTTTACTTTTTAATTTGTCTAATTCTGAAGTTCTATTGTATTCTTTATACATTTTTGTAAAATAAAATTAAAAAGAAAAAGGAATAAAAGAAAAGTCAGATGGACTTTCATTTTGTGAAACTTTGGATTAATAATAGATTACTTCTAAATTTATATAACGGCGGCTCTGACGAATTCAGCCGGTGACCGGATGCTGACCTTCGGTTCCGGTGAGTCAGAAATTCTGAAGGGGTAAAACCGTAAAGGCGAGTGGGGGAATGAATATGGTGGGCCCGACCCGACCTGATGAGAGGCGACGTGTTTATGAGTTGAAAGTGGGCCCGTGGCAGGGTCCACTGGCCGCCCATCAAGACACCGGGTCCCATTTCTCTCAACAAAAGAGTTGGACGGTGGGATCCTTTCAACGCTTTCAGCGCCACCCGCAGCCGTCCATCAGGTTGCACTACGCACGTGTTCCACCATGTGCCACCACACTCCACACTGTTTTGGTTCTTATATTCATTTGGAGGAATATATATACAGATCATTTGGGGAGTATTTAGATTAATAAGCACCTATTTGGGCTCAAGAGTGGAGTGGAGTGGACTATAATATCCTACACCATCTGTCTCTTATACACATCTAGATGTGTATAAGAGACAGTATATATACAGATCATTTGGGGAGTATTTAGATTAATAAGCACCTATTTGGGCTCAAGAGTGGAGTGGAGTGGACTATAATATCCTACACCATATTTCGGGTTCTAATTATTTTTAGTTGGAGTTTCTTAATATTATGTTCGAAATTAACCCTAGGGAACACTGTTCCCAACCCCATGATGTGTGCCTTTTCACTATTTACAAAAGAGTGTTCTCAACCCCATGATGTGTACCTTTTCACTATTTACAACAGAGTGTTCCAAAACCCTATGATGTGTGCCTTTTCACTATTTACAACATCTCCCTTTCTTTTACTTCGTCTCTTTTATTCTCTGATCGAACGAAATGCTTAGATCAATGATGTTTTTCCTTCTCTTTTTACTTCTCTGTCTTCAACTCTAGTTTTGGTGTCGTCTTCAGATTTGGTTTCATATTTCTTCATCTCCGTCAGTTCAATCGCTATCAAAACCAGATCTGGATCCTTAGTCCCTAACTTTATTTAGTCTAACCCTCACAAATCTATAGATATACGTTTATGGTGGTACTCTTCTTGCAAGTTTTTCTTTGGACCCTTCACATATCTATAAATCTACATATATGGATTTGTGTCTCTTCATCTTTGTCGATTGGGGTTTCATTTGACTTCCTCCCTCCCATTGTCGTTCTAAACACGCTCATTCATTCTTCCCTTGTCATTCCAAACGAATATTATCCCTTGCCACTCCAAACCTTTGATTCTCTTTGTTGCATCATTCGAATTTCTCATTCTATCGTTTTAGCCTAATTTGTTTGGTCGAGGGACAATTGTGTTGGTGGGGAGTGGAGGTTATCCTTTGGAGAGTGGTAGGGGGTGAAGGACAAGTTCTGAAGCTTGGTAGGGGGAGGTCGAATGTAATCTTCTTTTTCCTTTCCTAGCCGATGATGAGGTCCCTTTTTTTCAACTTTAGCTCAAAAATTTGTAAACAATGCTCTATATTTGTCCACTGTTGTCCATTATTTTATTTCACGTTCATTGTTTTGCTCCGAATTATTTTGCTATGAAATTATGCTCCAAATTTCGTTTCATGTTCATTGTTTTGTCATTGTCTCTGTTTGTAATGTCCATTTTTTAAATTATGGCGAAATGGAGAAACATGTGTTTTAGGTTGTTGCTGCTTGGGTTGATTCTAATGTTACTGCTTATACTTATCACTATGTTGTCTATAGGATATTTGATGAATCTTGGTAATTTTGATTGGGTTATTTTTCATTCTACTGATGAAGAAGGATGAATTTTCTTTGTGCAATGTCAATTGTTTGTCCATTTTGGCCACCGTCTGTTAATTATTTGTTACTCTTGGCCTCTGTTTGTCCATTGGTTGCCTATTTTCATAAATTTTGGTATCTGTTTGTCCATTGTTTGTTCATTTCAGTCTCTGTTTGTCAATTGCTTGTCTATTTTGTAACTTTTAGCCTTTGTTTGTCCATTATTTATTGTATATTGATTAAAAGTGGTTGTTAGGTATTGTTTATTGTATTCATCGTTGCCATATCCCCTGTTTTTATGATGATTTATTGTATATTGATTGAAAATTAGGTACTATTTATTGTACTCATCATTGCCATATCCCTTTTTTAAGATGATTTATTGTATGTTGATTGACAATGGTTGTTAGTTACTGTTTATTAGTTAGGTTTTTGTCAAAATCATTTACTTTTATTTATATACGGATCTTTCTAAAAAAATTTCATGGGCCCATAGTTCACACAACTATTATATATGGGTCTCACTTCACTTCAACGTTATGCCAAACTCATTCCATCTACTTGCTTTATGCAATTGGTATGTCATTTTTCATCTCCAATATTTTCTTATCATGTATTTCATTTCACATTACCATGAACTTCTTTGCATCTTTTAGTTTCTATTGTCTTTATTGTTCGACTTTGATTTCAATTATTCTTCCTTGAATGAAATGACTTGCCATTGTTTGTCTCTAATTTAAAATCAATTGTTGGTCGTTTTATCTATATTATTGATTTTTTATTTACCATTATTAATGATATTATCTGAAATTCAAGTTTCAATTAATGAATGTCATAACTCCGAGGTTGGACCCTATTCCTTTTTTTTTTTCTTTTTTTTTTTTGCATTTTATAATTATGGTCTCATTTGCCTTTAACTATAAGGACAAACACATTCCATCTATTTCATAAATGCAAATGGTATGTCTTTTCTCTCTTTCTCCAACAATTTTTTTTTAATCACAAGTGTTTACTAGTACCTTTCTGTTATATCTTCTTTCGTACAGTGCTAATGTTTTTTGTTGTAACTGTTGGATTGAATGTCCATCGCGGTTTGTAAAATTAAACATATGATATTTACAATAAAGATTTTATTAAGGTTTTATTCAATAAAATTATTATTGAATATGCACTAAATCCAATGAACTAAGATCCATGATTATTACATGAGTACTTGGACTTTATGTGGAGACATAATAATGAATCAAGTTTAAGTAGATAACCAAAACGTTCCATAGTATATGGATAAAATTGGGTACCTTATTCTGGAGACACTATTGGATGCGGTCCATGTTGTATAGGTAATACAAATGATGTAATTCACAGATCATTCATGTACAGACATGTGAGTGGGGGCATCCTATGCAATGAGTTTGCATAAGGACTCGACCATGAAATAGTCACTTTTATTGATAACGATCGTTTACTATTAACACTGACTATTTCATACTAAAGTAACCTAGGATAACTCGATCTTAATCTTGAGCTAGGTATGAACTCCTGTTTATTCAGGATTATCTTTTGATCTGCATGGGTAAGAGTAGTCCAACAACACTGCTCAATAAGCCTCCATTTTGGGGATTAGACCGGATAGGTAGCTGGGGATATAGCCCTGCGGGATGGAATTCACTCATATTCGTTTTAAGATTTGCAGATAGGTTGTTCTCTTAAGTGCTGATTTCAAGTCTTGAACAATCGGGGCCCTGCCTTCTCATGGTAGAGAGGGACATGATTCATAAGTGGCATTATGAATCAATTGTTCATTAGAGGATCAATGGGAACTTAAGGAATAAGATGTATTTACAGGGGTAAAATGGTAATTTTGACCCAGCTGTAAATACCAACGGCTTGTGAAGGATCGACTTACTGATTATGGTTTACATGGATAGAAATATATCTACAGTGATGAGAGTGCAACTATTGAGCTATAGTGGTATGTCTTAATAGTTAACGTAACGTAATAAATTTAGTTTAAAGAGTTCAACCAATTAATTACAAATTGTTGGAACTCATGATTTGTAGGTTCATTAGGTCTCTCTACTAGCTCATGAATTGGAATAACAAGTTGAGTATTGATGGATGAAATTAGGGTTATGAATTTGAAATGTTCAAATTCAATTTTAGAGTTTTCAATTGATTGTATATGATACAATAAAAAAATGTTTGGTTCTGTTAAAATTAAACGAAATTGGAGAATCAATTAATATTTAAATTATGATTTAAATATGAAATTGAATCATATTGGTGGATTTGATGTTTTATTGATTTAATATTAAGATATTAAATTAATATTCTTTTAATTAAAAAGGTTTAATTAAAATAAAATTAGTTTTATATAAATTAATTATTTTTTAATTAATTTTATAAAACTAGTTTTAAATAAAATAATTTTATTTAAAATAAAAATCAATTTTTAAGAAAATTGATTAAAAATTTAAAAGTATTGGAAATTCACTATTTCTTATGGTGATTTATCACAAAAATCCATCAATTTCTTCATTAGTTCTCCAAGTAGAAGCTGCCCTCTAGGTAGCCCACTGTTTTATATGATTTCAATCTATATATTCAAGCCTATATATACAAGTTTCATGCAAAGAGATTGGGATGATTATGAGTTTACTTACTGAAGTGCTAGAAAATTGAAAACCCTAAAAAATCCACCTAAATTCATCCTCAATTCAGCTTGATTTGAGTGTTTCCACCACACATTCCTTCTTGAGTATAGTGGAGAAGATCTTGGTGGTGGTCTTCTTGAAAAATCAAGCTCAATCGTAGTGAAATTCTGCTGAATTCGTGGAAGAGATATTCAAAGGTAATGTTTGTTTTAAACCCTCTTATGAATGTCATATGAATAACATGTTTATAACTTAAATTAAGTGTAGTTAGAGTGCTTATTGATTATGATTTCTTCCATTTCATACTATATTACTCTTTCAATTGGTATCAGAGCATGATTTAAGTACTTAATTATTGTTAATTTGAGTTTGATGGGTGTTCTTCATGAACTGTATGAAAATAGTATACTTATATGGATTTTCATTGTTTTGGCATTTGAATTTTTTTAATTATGTTGTAACTCTTGTAATTGACTCTTGTTTTATAGGCCTTAATATGTGTTTAAGAGTCTGTAATTCATACAGAGTCATTAGATTTGAATTTAGGATGTAATTGAAGAAAGAAGTGAAGAAGGCCGAGCTGCAGATTTCCAAATCGTGGGCTTCTGCTTAGATTTTGAGCGAGATTTCGAGTTCGAGCGAGATTTTGAATCGAGTCTAAGCGATATTTCCAACGAAGAGCGAGATATTGAGTATAAGTGAGATTTGAATCGGTTTTGAGCGAGATTTCCAACGAGGAGTGAGATTTAGTTCATCCTAGCGAGATTTTGGTCCAGCAGCGAGATTATTGAAGAGGCTTGTCGAGGATTGACTGGTTTTCTTCAAACTTGACTCGGATCACCTTCAAAAGTGTTTTGATTTGTCCAGTTTAAGTGGTTCACATCCGGTTCAAGTTGTTTAGACGTCAGTTTGGAGCTGTTCGAGCAGTGTAGAAGCGGTTTAGAGTTGTTTCTTGCTGTTTTTGTAATTCGTAGGTCTTTATTTGCTTGAAAATGCCAAAACTAAAACCAGATCAGTATATGTTTAATTATTTATAGTCGACTCACTCGACTTGAGTATAACCCTTTTCCACAAGTCTAGTCTTGAAGATTTGTACCTTCTTATCAGCATCCCATTTTCTCTTGTAGATCCATTTGCAACCTATAGGTTTAACACCATCAAGTTGATCTACACGATCCCAAACAGAATTTAAGTACATAGACTCCATTTCAAGATCCATGGCTTTGATCCACTCATCTTTGTCAATTATAACTTTCTAATTATTGATTTTAATTTCTAATTTCATTTAATTATAACTTTTATAAAATAAATTAAAACCATATAATTGCATTCATCGACACACTTAATAAAAATATAACAATTATAAATTACCTAAAGTAGTGTCATGCTTCATGCAATTCCATTTCATTACTAACCATACATAACACTTATATAATAAAGTAATGAAATAATTAACTACATACATCCATACACCCATACTATATGGCATACATTATGACATATATAAAATTTAAAATAAATCATACATCAAATACATAATTTAAAAAAATTATTGGACCGAGATTGGATTCCTTAACTATTAATTAAATTAATGTAACATTTATATTAATTAAATTAATAAAGAAACTATCTATTACAACAATAATGATCAGTCGGTTCAAAACAAGCGAACCGAGTTTTGAACTGCACGAACCCGACCGCCCAATATTTGAATCGACCACGAATCGCTTGAATCAAATGAATCGGACACGAACCAGTCGAGCCACAAACCGAACCGCGCACGAATTGGTTTGTTCTTTCTGTCTCGCAGCGTTGTGACGCTGTGACCTAGCGTTGCAACGCTACAGATAGAACGTCGTTCGCCTAATCGTAGCGTTGCAACGCTACTGTATGGTAGCCACTGTATAGTTGTGATCTCCTTCGATTCTCCTCCGATTTTGACCTCGTTTTCTCCAAAAATCCACCAGAACAGTGACGAATGACTTAACATTGAACAAATACATACTCTATAACAAATAATTATGCCCAAAACATGGGCTCTTACAAATCATATTTGTAAAAAAGAAAATAAAGGTTGTAAATCAAAAGTCCAATCCCGAAATTATCCAAAATTGTAAACCATTCATTCCATACATTCATCAGTCATGAATAAATACAAAATGCAAAAAGTCCACTAATTCTGTAAAATTAATTATGAAAGAATTGGAAAAAATTGGGACCATCGTTCTGTTACCAATTGAAGAAACTGGTGAAGGTCCAGTGTAGAAGCGGGGATCGGTCCCAAAATTCAATTTTACAGAACAAAGAATGTTACAAAATGAACAGAAAAATTATGCATACAATCAACAATTTTACAACATGCCATAAAAGAAATTAGGGGAAGGAAGTTATTTCTCTCCCATTAATTCAAAATTTTAAATCAAAATAATTAATAAATTAATTTTAATTTAAATAAAACTATATATATATAACTATAGGTTACATGACATAAAACATATAACCTATGGTTTAATATTATATCACATACACTATAACGTATAATTTTACTTCTCTCATCAATGACATTTAATAAAAATCTCATTTATATTAAATTTAATTATATAAATCAATATTAATTTAATATAATTAATATTTGAATCATATCTAGATATTTATTTCCGCTCAAATAAACTTTGTATTATAATGTATCAAACACATTATAGTAATTATATCATATATAATTAATTCCCTTAATTAATTTGAACAATTCAAATTAATCCAAGATTGAAGCTCCAGTGGTATTTGAATAATTAACTAAACTTCTTTAATTAAATTATTCAACATCTATTAACTGCCGGTCACTTTACTAAAGACCAACAACTGCACTTTTCGCACTACAGATATATTTTTTTATCTATTGGATATAACCAGTCAACAATACGATGACCCTTCAAAAATTGCTCATAAGTATAGCTAAGCTAAAATTACCATTTTGACCCTGTAGTTACATCTAACTCCTTAAGTACCACTAATCCTTCTACTGAACAATAAGTCATAGTCCAAATATGATTAAACCCCTCTTGAGCAAAGAGAGGGTGTGACGCCACATTGTTCAAACCCCAAAATCAGTCCTTAAAGGAGAAATTTATCTATTTATCTCGACGTCGGGGAAGGAATGAATTCTGTATCGTGTAATTGTATTTCCAACTCCCTAATCAGACGAATCCTCAAAATGGTAGGCTTATTGAGTTGGCAATTTGACAACTCTCACCCATACAAATCAAAGGACCGCCTTCATAGGCAGGAGTTCACAACTCACTCGGGATTCAGGTCATGTCACCTATGGTCATCCTGATGAAATGTAAGTCTCAATTATGACCGGTGTTATATAATGAGACTAGTCATTTCGAGGTTCGGTCTTATACAAACTCCTTTGTATAGAATACCTCCACTTGCATGTCTCCACATAAATGATCATGATCAAATCATTTGTAACATTTTACAACAATTGTAACATCTACAAAGCAGGTTGTATTAATGGTGTCACCAGGATAAGGTATACAACCTTATTTATCTACTACAGACCATTTTGGTTATCACTTAAACATGATCTACCTGTATGTCTCTACATACATCTTTAAGGTACAGATGATAACCTTGAATGTTAGTTTATTGGTTTATGGGTTTAAAGCTACTAAATGTAAAAAACATCTCATATTTTATTAAATAAATAAAATGTTTGTACAATAACTACAAGACCCTACGAGATTTAGGACATCGACCCTAACATTAAGGATGTTCTTAATGGTGTTCCAGTGATCATATTTTGGATTAGACTGATATCTATTGACTATCCTCATTGCATAGTAGATGTCAAGTCTAGTACATATCATCGCAAGCATCAGGCTACCAACAATCGATGCATAGGGGATTTGTCTCATTTCCTCAACTTCTTGAGGTGTCTTAGGACATCGTTCCTTAGACAAGATAACTTCATGCCCGAAATAGAGTAAACCTCTCTTGGTGTTCTGCATAAAAAACTTGATAAACATCTTGTCAATGTACGATGCCTGAGATAGGGATAGCATTTTATTCTTTCGATTTCTAAAAATATGAATGCCCAGAACAAACTGTGCATCTCCCAAATCTTTCATTTGGAATTGGGTCACTAGCCAATTCTTAATTTCAGTTGGCATACCTACATCATTCCCAATGAGTAGTATATCGTCTACATACATCACAAGAAAAGCTACTGAATTGTTGATGGTTTTCTTGTAAACACAAGACTTTTCAACATTCTGATCAATACCATAAGATTTGATCGCAATATAAAATCTTATATTCCAAGATCAAGAAGCTTGCTTCAATTCATAAATGGACCGGTTAAGCTTGCAAACTTTTTGCTCTTGACCTTGGGTTATGAATCCCACAGACTGCTCCATATAAATGGCCTCCTCAAGATCGCCATTCAGAAACAGTCTTGACATCCATTTTCCAAATCTCATAGTCATAATATGAGGCAGTGGACAGGAGTATCCATATAGACTTCAACATGACAATAAATGAGAAATTCTTCTCATAGTCGACTCCCTCGACTTGGGTATAACCCTTTGCCACAAGTCCAATCTTGAAGGTTTGCACTTTCCTATTGACACCTCGTTTTCTCTTGTAGATCCATTTGCAACCTATAGATTTAACCCCATCAGGTTGATCTACAAGATCCGAAATTAAATTGAAATACATAGACTCCATTTTGAGATCTATAGCTTTGATCAATTCATTCTTGTTAACATCCTTCATTGCCTTTTTGTAAGACAATGGATCCTTAATGTCTTTGTTAGCTACGATAGCTAGGGTTTCTATTAAACCCATATAACAAATAGGTGGGTTTGTAACCCTCCCACTACGTCGAGGTGTTTGAGGTGGATTTGACCTACTAGATGAACTAACTTCAATAAATCTTGTTGAGCTGTTGGGCTCTTCAACAACTCTTGTTGAAAATTTAGTAGTTTTACTGGAAATTTCATTTAACACTATCTTACTGCGGGGCTTATGCTCTCTTATGTGGTTATCTTCTAAAAAAGTAGTATTTTTCGATACAGACACTTTATTATCTTTAGGATTGTAGAAGTAATCACTTCTCGTTCCTTTAGGGGAAACCTATAAATAGGCATAATTTTGAATGAGGTTCCAATTTCTTAGGATTTTCCTCAAGCACGTGTGCTAGGAAACCTTAGATCTTGAAATAGCATAAACTACTTTTATGACAATTCCATAACTCCAAAGGTGTTCTAGAAACACTTCTGGAAGGAATGCAGTTCAAAATGTAAGCTGTAGCTTGTACTGCATAACCTTAAAACGAGTCAGGTAAGGAAGCATAACTCATCATTGACCGAACTATGTCCAACAGGGTTCGATTTCTCTTTTTTGATACACCATTTTGCTGAGGAGTACCAGGTGCCGAGAGTTGGGATATAATTATATGTTCTATCAAATAGTCTTGGAATTTTAGATCCATATACTCTTCACCTCGATCAGATTAAAATGTTTTAATGGTTTTATTTAATGTATTTTCAACTTCAGCCTTGTACTCATTGAACTTTTTAAGGGCTTCGGACTTATGTTTCATTAAATAAACATACCTATATCTAGAATAATCATCAGTAAAAGTGAAGAAATATTCAAATACTTGCCTTAACATTCATCGAACCACAGAGGTCTGAATATACAAGTTCTAATGGTTTTTTAGTCCTATGACCTTTTCCAGTAAAAGATCTTTTAGTCATTTTACCTTCAAGGCATGACTCACATAGGTAAAGAATTTTCTTCTAACTCACTTAGAAGTACATTCTTGACCAGTCACTCAGTCTTATTGAGATTTATGTGTCCTAATCTTAGGTGTCAAAAATGGGCATTTTCCTTAGGAGAATGAAGCTCCAATGGTTGAGCTACAAATTAATCCAAATTTTGAACAATTAAAATTAATCCAAAATTAATTGTCAATAATCCTTGTTGAGCTACAGAGGGGACCTTATGGACTTGTAGATTAAAGCTCCAATGGTACTTGAATAGTTAATTAAACTCCTTTATTTAAATTATTCAACATCCATTAACTGTCGGTCACTTCACTAAAGACCGACGGCTGCACTCTTCGCACTACAGATATATTTATGTGTCTATTAGATATAACCAGTCAATAGTGCGATGACCCTCACAAATTACTCATAAGTACAACTGGGCCAAAATTATCGTTTTGCCCTTATAGTTACATATAACTCCTTAAATACCACTGGTCCCTCTAATAAACAATAAGTCATGGTTTAACTATGGCTAAACCCTTCTGGGGCTAAGAGAGGGTGTGACGCCACATTGTTCAAGCCCCAGAATCAACCCTGAGGGAGCAATTTATCTACTTACCCCGACTTTAGGGAATGAATGAATTCCGTCTTGTGTAGTTATGTTCCCAGCTCCCCAAGCAGGCGAATTCCTAAAATGGTAGATTTATTGAGTCAGCGATTTGGCCACTCTCACCCATACAAATCAAAAGACCGCCTTTATAGGCATGAGTTCACAACTAGGATTCAAGCCATATCACCTATGATCATCCTGGTGAAATGTAAGTCTCTACTATTAATGGCATTATATAATGAGACTATTCATTTCGTGGTCCGATCTTATATAAATCTTTTGTATAGAACACCCCCACTCACATGTCTCTACATGAATGTTCAGGATCAGATTATTTGTAGTACTTTACAAAAATTATAACATCTACAAAGCAGGTCACATTTATAGTCTCACTAGGATAAGGTATTCAATCTTAACCATTTACTACATACCATTTAGGTTATCACTTAAACATGATCTACCTGTATGGTCTCTACATACATGTTTAAACTATTGAAGATAACTTTGGATGTTAGTTTATTGGTTATATGGGTTAATGCTACTAAATGTAAAATAAAATATCTCATATTTTATTAAATAAATAAATCATTTGTACATTATAATTACAACTTATAGAACCCACGAGATTTAGGACATCAACCCAAACACCTCCAAGAGTGCACTTATATTTTGTTTTGTTTTGTTTTGTTTTATTTTATTTTATTTTATTTTTTGTTTCTTTAGTGGTATGTTGGGCATGTCGGGGCACTTTTTCATAGACACCTATGTGTCAACTTAGGGTGTGACACAATGATCCTCCCTTTGTCGTGAAGTTAGTGCACCAACTTTAACGATAGTGGTTATGAGGTACGTTGAGGCATATGTTGGCAGACGTTAATGCGTCCCGCGTCCCTTGTCATATGTCTATACACCAACATGGGTGTGACACACTGGTCCTCCATTTGCTATGAAGTTACTGCATCAACTCTATGGTGGCTACAGGGTATATTGGGACGTATGTTGGCAAATGTCAATGCGTTTTGCATTTTTTGTCATGAACCTGTGCGCCAACTTAGAGCGTGACACACTGGTCCTCCATTAGTTGAAAACTTACTGCATCAACTCTAATGGTGGCTATAATGGACATTGGGGCATATGTTGGCAGACATTAAAGTGTACCGCGTTCCTTGCCATAGGTCTATGTACCAACTTAGGGTGTGACGCACTGGTCCTCCCTTTGCTGTGAAGTTACTACATCAACTCTATGATGGCTATAAGGTATGTTGGGGCATATGTTGGTAGACGTCAATGCGTCCCACGTTTCTTGCCATGCGTCTATACGCTAACTTAGAGTGTGACACACTAGTCCTACCTTTGTTGTTAGTGCACCAACTCCAATGGTGGTTATAAGGTACATCGAGTCATATGTTGGCAGACGTCACTACGTCCCGCGTTCCTTGCCATGAGCCAACATATGTAGATATATTGAAGATATGTAGCGGATATGTTCTTAGTTATCCAGTAAACATGTAGTAGATATGTAGTAGACATTTTGTAAATATGGAGCAGACACGTAGCAAATATGTAGCAAATACGTAACAGACACTTAGTAGACATGTACACTAATGTGTCGCTCGATATTTTTCTGGCATCAATGTATGTTACTATCGAACTTCAAAATGGAGAAGTAGTAACAATATCATCGAATTCGAAAAGAGAGAGATTGTGACACATGCATCAAACCTAGAGATGGAGAAACAGCTATACAATCATCAAACTTAAAGATATAGAGGTAGTAACAATATCATCGAATTCAAAAAGGGAGATACTACGACACATGCATCGAACTCATAAATGAAGAAGCAGTAGTGCAACCATCAAACTTGAAGACAGAGAAGTAGTAGTGCAACTCTCGAATTTGGAAATGGAGAAGGAGAAGCAGTAATGCAATCCTCGAATTTGGAGACGAAATAAGTAGTATAACCATCGACCTTGAAGATGAAGAAACAACAGTGTATGTTGGGAATGACCCACATGCACTTAGACCCAAGGCCTACAAAGGCCCACAAAAGCACGTCGGAGTAATTTTTTTCACTTGTCCCACATTGGAGAATTAAGGAGTGGGTAGAGAGTATATATAGAAGACCACTTCTAGGGACCTGCAAAAATTGATAGAGAGTGAGCAATGGGCCTTTTCCTACATGCGTGTCGCCGCTGCTGCCGTCCATATGGTTGGCTGGACGGGCAAGTTTGGGTTTAGGTAACCACACTCACGACTCTTCTTTTGCCTTTTTGTGTTTAATTTTTTTTTACAAAATCTTAAACGTTTCACTGCTTTAAAATAAAAACATTTGAGGTTTTTAATGGTGCAATTATTTTTCAAATCAGATTTTAATTTTTCCAAACGTTTTATTTCCATTGAGACTCTTCTTCTTTCTCTTTGTGGCTTTATAAAACCTTAGGTCTCAGATCTAAAAAATTAAGCTTTAGCGATAATTGTTTTTCACTTTCTCGATTCTGATTAAATCGATTTTTCTCACTGTGATTCCAACCTTTTATCTGACGATTGTACGTCTGAAGGGGGTGTCGTGTTAACCTTGGAGAGTAACCAGCAACAACGATTCACACCACGGTTGTGCGGAATTTGCTCTCAAGGCAGTAGTTTCCACGACACAACAAATAGTTTCGAATCTGTCAACTATCAACAATTTGAAAGCAAATTTTCACCTATGTCAATCAAATCCGAAAAATTTCCTCCAAATCTGGGCAAGTTAGAGCTGCTCGACGAAGCCAATTACCATCATTGGTCCCATAATTTATTGAGATCTTCTTTGAACAACTGTAGGTGGATTATATTCTCAACATGGACAACCCTTAAAACGCACACAAACTGTGCGTTATTTGCCTTAGTTTAGGATGGTTTTTAATGTATTTTTATCATATTTGACGTGTTTACTAGTGATTTTTAGATTTATGATCGAGAAGTGAATTAAACTCAAAATAAGCCAAAAAAGACCAAATTGGGCTTAAAGGAGTGAAAACCGAGCATTGGACCAAAGGGAGTGAAGAGAAAAGAAGAAAAATGGCAAAGAGATCAAAGGGTAGTGCAGCGTGACGCTAGTGTTGCGACGTTGCCCCATTACACTATAAGGCAATAGATATGTTAATTGGGGCGTAGCAATGCTGAACATAGCGTTGCAACGCTACGATAGTATATTTCCTTTGGAGTCTGAAAAACCATCATTTCCTCATTTGTGAGAGCCATACATATTTGGTTATATCTAGACGACCCATCCATAAAGGATAAGGCCTCATTTAGTAGTCACATCAACCATGATTTCAATGATGGACAATGAAAAATCGTCTTTTGGACATGCGTTATTTAGATCACGAAAGTCTACGTAAATGCGATGTTATCCATTCTTCTTTCTAACAAGAACAATGTTGGCTATCCACGTTGGGTATTCGATTTCGCAGATAAATTCTACAAAACTTTGAGCATTCTACAAATGGTGACTCACCCTTCTTGTGTCTTGATAAAGGAACATAACACAAGATTTGAGGGTTTAAAATCTTTTCATCTTTTAAAACTGTAGTCTCTGTAGTGCTAATGGACACCTCACTTCTTTTAGAGATAGAAGTATTTGTCTCTTGACTCTTTTCTTGGGTCTGCTTGCAGCTTTGACTTTGGTTCCTGCCCTTCTTTTATTATAGGGGTATTCGTAGCCATTGCTTCAACAATATGATCATTCTTCAAGTAAAACTTTGCATCTTCAAAGCGAGACTCAACTTTTGAGAGTGGATTAGAGTCCGCTTCGACTTTCTTAATGCCATCTTGATAGAACTTGAAACATTGATGCAGTGTTGAAGTTATCACCCCATTTCCATGAATCTAAGGGCGACCTAGTAATACCTTATAAGTGGTCCTTGAGTCTATGACATGAAACAATATGTTGGCCTTCAGGTCGCCAATGATGAATTCTAAGCGTATCATACCTATCACTCTTTGGGTGCCTTGATTGAAAGCCTTGCATTACTAACTTGTTGTTTGACAGTTCTTCCATCAGGATGCCTGATTGCTTCATAGTTGATGTAGGCATTATATTGATGCTGATCCATTATCAATAAGAATTTAACCAACCCTCTATTCTCAAATGTATCCTGAGATGTACAAAGGCCTATTATGAAACTTTGATCCTAACAACAAATCTTTATCTGAGAGGCCTATGGACATTGTTGGGGTTGAATCCCTAAATCTCGTGGGTCTTGTAGTTTGTAATTGTAATGTATAAATAATTTATTTATTTAATAAAATATGAGGTATTTTATTTGAAATTTAGTAGCATTAACCCAAAAAACCAATAAACTAACGTCCGAGGTTATCTTTTGTAGCTTAAACATGTATGTAGAGACGTACAGATGGATCGTGTTTAAGTGATAACGTAAATGGTCTGTAGTAGATGGAAAAGGCTGTGTACCTTATCCTGGTGACACTACGAATACGACCCGCTTTGTAGATGTTACAATTTGTTGTAAAGTGCTACAAATGGTTTGATCCTGATCATTCGAGTAGAGAATGTGAGTGTGGGTGTGTTGAGGATGTCCTAAAACTTGTAATTCGTAATATATGAAACATATTCTAATTTCTAATAAAAGTATCATTGAAATTGCATTATGTAATAAAATCCAATAAACGAACTCATGGCTATAGTATGAATACTTTAACTTTATGTAGAGAAATAAAAGATGATCAAGTTATAGTATATAGCCTAAAAAGGTCTATGAGTATATGGATGAGATTTAATACCTCATCAGGTCTATGAGTATATGGATGAGATTTAATACCTCATCCTGGGGACACTATGGATGTGACTCACTTTGTATACTGATACAAATGATGTGATCCCGAAATCGTGCATGTGGAGACATGCGAGTGGGGTTATCCTGAGTTAATTATGAACTCCTGTTTCTTTGGGATCATCCTTTGAACTGCATAGGTGAGAGTAGTTCAACAGCAATGCATAGATAATGTTTGTGTTTTGAGCATAAATATATTATTGGGTTCCAAAAGTCAACTTTCAAGCTAATTTCCCTTAATTTCACAAATCATAAACTTAAAGTATAGCTTATATGATCAGTCTTAAAGATCTTGATTTTTTGTTTTTTTAGTCAAAACGTTTATAGAAGAGATTGTTGGAATAAATATTTCACTACTAGCGTGAGAATAAACATGAAAATGATTGAAAAATTAAAAGAAAACAACAAAATCAAGAAATATAAGAATTTATGTTGGAATAAATCTACTGTGTAAAACGTTGTTACAATCACACCAAATGATTTCTTCAATCCTAATTACAAGAACACTCTCTCAAAACTTTTATTTCATCACCCTTTTTCACACTTTCAAAATAGAGAGTACAAATGGAATTTAACTATAGTGAATACTTAAAGTGTTCATAGTTGGGACAATTTCAAACTAAAGTCATAGACTTCTTTTATAGTGCTCTGAACCCATCGCTTCATTGAACTCTTTCGATATGGGACAAATACTCTTATAATATTTTGCAGAAAACACAACATCCAAAAGAATAATAATAAGTTGATAATTATGTGATGTGAAGCATTTGACTTGAGAAGAGTACTAAGACTTTTTCTCAGGTCAAAAATTTTATGAAAGATATTTAAGATGAGATTACGTTTAACTTATGACATCGGTGACAAAACTAATCTCTTTCGATGTCAAAACTAAAGCTTATGTTCATCCATTCTAGTGGTGGTTGGGAAACGATGGATTTCAAATGATGGACGTTATGATGTCAAAACTAAGTACTTCTCTAAGAATCTTTGAATTTGGAGAAATTTTCAGAAATGTTTACCACAAAACTAAGGCTAAAAAGCTACCTTATGCTTAGTGAGCATCTCCTCTTGTCCTATTCTCAAGAAAAAAGCTAATTATTTCTTAATAATGAGATGGGCATGTGGGTGGCTGTTGCTTTAGCCTGCCTGCCTTTATTTTCACATAATTCTCTGTGTCGTGTTTAAAAAAACAGTATAAATTTAGCCCATGCTCACTTAAACCTCTTATATTTAGAGTGGCCTTCTTGGCTCTTGGGCTTTTCATATTTGATGTAATGGACTTCAATCATCTAAGCCTTTTCATTTATAGAAGCTTGCCATACAAAAACATAAACAAGAGAAAGAAGAGGTTAGCGATCCTAATTATATCATTAATCTTTTAAACGTTTGGATTTAACTTTTGAAATTTGTTTCGAAAAATATTTGTACGCTTTCATCACTAATTTTATGGATGAAAAAGTTTGTATCTAGTTATGGTGAACAAATCTAAACATATAGAAAACAATAATAATAAATATATGCGGCGCATCTGTGAATTATATTAATTGTCGTCTACCTCATTTCAATCTCACGTCCAAATTTTTGTTATTTCATTTATTATTATTTTTATTAACTATAATTCTCCAATTTACTTCTCACTTGTTATTTAGATTTGTTCACTCAAGTAACATATAAGCAAA
Organism: Benincasa hispida; assembly: GCF_009727055.1. Taxonomy (NCBI): domain Eukaryota; kingdom Viridiplantae; phylum Streptophyta; class Magnoliopsida; order Cucurbitales; family Cucurbitaceae; genus Benincasa; species Benincasa hispida. The sequence continues at coordinate 7,904,649 of NC_052357.1, forward strand.
TAAGTACAAACTTTTTTTTGTCTATAAATTTAATGACAAAAATCCTTAAGAATTGTTTTTTTTAATCGAGGGTTTTTAAATGAGATTTTTCAAAATCAGATGACATAATTGAAATTCACTCCATAGTTCAATTGTATTTTATAAATAAATATATATATATATATAATTTAACAAAAAAGAAGTCAAATACAAAATATGAATACATTATAACCATAAAAAAAAACTGTTCATATTCAAAAGTGTTGAAAATCAGTGTAAACTTAATTTCCAGGTAGTTGAATTAATTTTTTTCTTTATTAATGTGAGTGACTTTTGGTTAATGGTAGGATGGTTAGTTTTTCATTTACCTATAAATATTTATAATGTTTTCATTTCAATAAATAACACCCGAAGCATTTGATCTCGTGTTTTTCCTCTTATTTCCATTTTTCCTTTCCTTTTATGTTTTTTCGTTACGAAGAATTTCACACTACAAATTTAATAAATCATTAAAAAAAAAAAAAAACCCTCACTAAGCAAATATCCACCCAGTCAAATACTACATTTACCACATAATGAAATTTCATTGAATCTGCCACATTTACGGTTATCGTTTGACCTTAAACGGTAACGATAACAATAACAATAAATGTCGTAAATTCATACTTTTCATATTATAATAATACATTAACTTTAACTATAACAATAACATAATTTTGAAATGAAACTAATTGATCATCTCATCAATCATTTTGCGTTTTTTTATTACATATTAGGTGGTGGGCTCCACGTATCCATACGAGTACAGAAAACAAGACAAATAATCACATGCATAATTCATCTAATCTACTTTTCAGGTTACTATTCATTTATTACTTTTCTCCAAAGGTAAACATGACCCATAATTCACATTTTATGGAGTAAAAAAATAAATGTTAAATCAGAGAAGTGTGGATTGATTTTTAAATAAAAAAAAATTATTTGTTTTTCTTCCACTCAAAAGCATTCCAAATGGAAAAAAGTTAAAATTTATATTTTGAAAATGAGAAAAAAAAGCCCCCAAAATGAGTTGCATTTTTTTTTTTTATTATTATTAAATGAGTTGCAAAGATTTAAAATGAAGAAAACGAACAAAATTACCTCTTTATTTTATTTTTTCCCCCAAGAAGCAAAATTAGTTTTAAACCTTATCCTTAATCATCTATAATTACAACCTTTATTTATTTAATAAACATCTCTCTTTTTCTAACACCCCCCTTCACAACATCCTCCCAATTCTCGAGTGGAAAAATAGCATCGCTCAACCCTCAGGCCTCCAAACCCAGAGCCTCCGTCGTCCTGGTCGTCGCCGTCGAGACCTCCTCCGTACTCCGTCATCGGAAAATGAAGAAGGCCGGCAAGGTTCCGTTACCTTCACCAAATCTCACCACCGTTTTCCTCGTCCTGCTTCTTATATCCTCCGTCCACTCCTTCTACCTCCCCGGCGTCGCTCCTCGGGATTTCCAGACTGTACGTTATGAATTCGATCACTTCATCTTAATGTTTGTTTTCTTTCTTGTGTTTCTTCAACTTTCTGTTGCTTTTCCTATTGAAATGTTTTTACGATCTGTGCTCCGGGGAGTTGTTGCAATTCTTGGTAGTTCGTACTGCGGGTCAGTCGGATCTAGGTTTCTGGTGCTTGATCTGTTCTTGAATAGCCCATGTACTCTTCATAATGCTGTATCGAGAGATTTCTATACATCATTGGATGCTGTGTTCTGTTTACAGTGTTCAATTATGTGTTAATTGAAGGGAAAACGTATCATATCTGTTCACTCCACTGCAATGAAACGTAGGAGTGATGCCGCATTATGTGTAAACGTATTGTGGTATTCGTGCCTGACATTTGAATCGCTTCAAATTATACTCGCTACCGTGTTTTACTACTCAATTCCAAACCATATCGGTCGAGTAAAATGGTCAAATACTGCTATAAGCGTTGTGCACGCTATGTGTTCAGTTTTCCAACACTGTAAAGTTTCTTATCGTAGTATGTTCAGGTTGCTTAAGTAGTTAAAAGAGAGTTCATGTCGGCGTTCAAATATACAGGCACCATTATATTGTCTGTTTTATAACCGACTTCTGATTGATGTGCCCACTGCTGTTAACGATCTAATGTTACTTAAGTTTTTATCTACTTGAGTTCTAGAACTGTATATATCTTACTAATTCTCACGTCTGACCTTTTTTTCTACCTTGCATCTGTTATCATGTGTTCAATTCATATGAATTGATGGGAATGGCAATTTTTTTGGTCTTTCAACAGGGTGATAGTCTTCCTGTCAAAGTGAACAAATTATCATCCACAAAAACACAGCTCCCATATGATTACTACTATTTAAATTATTGCAAGCCCAAAGAAATCACTAATAATGCAGAAAACTTGGGAGAAGTTCTCCGAGGTGACCGCATTGAGAATTCTGTCTATACTGTGAGTATCTTGCCTATTTTTAGAAGCAATCCAAATATTGTACAGATTCTCCATCTAAAATGAAGTAACTGTACTTTATTTGTTTACCCGTCTTTAATGTTCTTAATATTTCCCCAGTTCAAAATGAGGGAGGAACAGTCTTGTACTGTTGTCTGCAGAGTTACTCTTGATGCTGACTCTGCAAAGAATTTCAAGGAGAAAATTGATGACAAGTATCGAGCAAACATGTAAGTTTCAAATGTAAACCTCTATGTCTATGTGTTTAATGGTTTTTTGTTATGAGTTTTGAGTTTTTACTGTGAAATTTAAAGTTAGACTTTGTACTTTTTCATTGTTCTTACAATGAGATGCCCTCCCATGGATATGTAGGATCTTGGATAACCTTCCTGTTGCCGTTCTTCGTCAAAGGATGGATGGAAATCCATCAACAACTTACGAACATGGTTTCCTTGTTGGATTTAAAGGGAATTATGCTGGGGTATGACTATGATGGCAGTTAAAAAATGAAGTTTTCAGTTTGTATTTTTCTTTAGCCTTTATATTTTCATTAATATACTTCTTCCTTTTCCCTTCACAGAGCAAAGAGGAAAAATATTTTATTAACAATCACTTGAGCTTTAGAGTCATGTATCACAAGGACCCTGACACCGATCTGGCTCGAATTGTGGGTTTTGAGGTTACTCCTAACAGGTTTTTCTTTTTGTTTGCTCTTGCATGTCAATTTTTACTTTTTCTATGTATCAAGGTCATGCATATATATATATAAAATCAGTACAGTAGCGTAATTTCTCTTCCTCATTGTTTTGAACAGTATTAATCATGAATATAAGGAGTGGAACGACAAGAACCCACAGCTACTTACGTGTAATAAGGACACAAAAAATTTAATTCAAGGCAGCACTGTTCCCCAAGAAGTTGACACTAACAAGGAGATTGTGTTTACATATGATGTTTCATTCAAGGTACGGTTTTCACAAATCCTTGATGTACCTTAACTGTTCCTCTGATATTGCAGTTATAAACTGGGTCCTGATCTTTCCCCAGGAAAGTGATATTAAATGGGCTTCTCGGTGGGACACTTACCTTCTCATGAATGACGATCAAATTCACTGGTTCTCCATTATAAACTCTCTGATGATTGTTCTCTTCCTCTCTGGCATGGTGGCCATGATCATGATGAGAACTCTGTATAGAGATATTGCCAACTACAATCAGTTGGATGCCCAAGATGAGGCTCAAGAGGAAACAGGATGGAAGCTTGTGCACGGAGATGTGTTTAGACCGCCCATCAATTCTGGTCTATTGTGTGTTTATATTGGCACGGGTGTTCAGATCTTCGGAATGACACTTGTAACTATGATATTTGCTCTGCTGGGTTTCTTATCTCCTTCCAACAGAGGAGGGCTAATGACTGCCATGGTCCTTCTGTGGGTTTTCATGGGTTTATTTGCTGGCTATTCATCAGCTCGTTTGTACAAAATGTTCAGGGGAACTGAATGGAAGAAGATTACGTTGAAAACGGCCTTTATGTTTCCTGGTATTCTTTTTTCGATCTTCTTTGTCCTCAATGCCCTGATCTGGGGGGAGCAGTCATCTGGGGCAGTGCCATTTGGAACAATGTTTGCTCTTTTCTGCTTGTGGTTTGGTATATCAGTACCACTGGTGTTCGTTGGCAGTTACTTGGGCTTCAAAAAGCCAGCAATTGAAGATCCTGTGAAGACAAACAAGATTCCTAGGCAGATACCCGATCAAGCATGGTACATGAAGCCAGTCTTCTCCATACTCATTGGGGGTATTCTTCCATTTGGGGCCGTCTTTATCGAGCTCTTCTTCATCTTGACATCGATATGGCTCAACCAATTCTATTACATATTTGGCTTCCTCTTCATTGTATTTATCATCCTTCTGATTACTTGTGCGGAGATAACAATTGTGCTGTGCTACTTCCAGTTGTGCAGTGAAGATTACCACTGGTGGTGGAGATCGTACTTGACTGCTGGCTCCTCCGCGCTATATCTTTTCCTCTACTCAGTATTCTACTTCTTCTCCAAGTTGGAAATCACCAAGTTCGTTTCGGGGATTCTCTACTTCGGTTACATGGTTATCGTTTCATATGCATTCTTTGTCTTGACAGGAACCATTGGCTTTTATGCTTGCTTCTGGTTTGTTAGAAAGATTTACTCTTCCGTGAAGATCGACTGATTTGCTGCTTTTGACTCAGAAGTTGTTCAGTTCAGACCATATGAATCAACGAATTAAACGGGAAGAACCGGAAAGATGAGAAAAGTTCGAATTCGAATTCGATTGGCCTTTTATTTGGATATTCAGTGGGGATTATTTACTCGTCTCTCAGTCAATTCCCTTTTTATGGTAGGAGTGTAGGTACTCTCTTATGTCTTTTTCTCCTCCCTCCTTCCCTTACACTATTGTTAAGAGTTATGAATCTGTTCTATGGTGTACAAGAAACAGGGATGGTGATTTTGGAGCTTTTTGTGGTCATAATATGAATAATTTTACTGATACCAAATTTTCATCTTTTTATGTGAGTGCATCTTTTTATCCTTCTTATTGTTGGTTGTATTTATGAATGCTGTGTAGCGATTGCTAGCTATCATGTCTATTTAAAATGAGACTTTTCATATATATTGAGACTATGATGGCAGTTATATATATTGAGACTTTTCATAGTGTAGTTAAAATTGCACTATTATTTTGTTGGTTAACATTTCATACAAGGACTTGGTTGAAAAAAATGTATGGACGAAGTTAGAAAAAGAAAACCAAAATATCATAGAGGTCTATCCAATTTGGATTTTGTTTTATGTTTTCAATCAATATGTGTTTAGTTGACAATCTAAATTTTGTTTTTGATCCAAACAGTATCTTTTGTTTCTGATCCAAATAGTGAAAATTTTGAAAAAATATTTTTATGTTTTCTTTGTTTCTAGATTTTGAATTTTAAAATTTAGAAGGTAGAATTATATTAAATAAAAATAAAAATATTTAATAGTAATATTGTGATGTATTAACTCAATTCATTTTTTTTAAAAATTGAAACATATATTATGTAATGTATTATAAAGTATAAAATTTGTTAACATAAAACATAATTATAATGGTTTATTGTCAATTTTTATTTAGTGTGCAACTACAATTAGTTTTTATGATTTTAGTTATGAATTTGCTAATAAATGCATATATGAAAATATGAAATACATCTATGTTTTCGTTAAATCCATTGCTTTTAAATTTCTATTTTTAGATTATCTATTAAATGGTTTAAATTATTTATTAAGCTTTTATTATTATTATTATTATTATTATCTGTAGCAAAGCATAAACTAGAAACATTATGAAACCTATTCGTAGCAATACGTTATCATGTATTTTGATTTTCTAAAAGTGGGTTTTCTAAGTTATTGCTTAATTGATATTATTGTTACTATTATTTTGACTTTATAAAATTATCGATCTTGAATTTTGGATTTTTTTTTAAAAAATAATGTTTTAAAATAAATAATGACAAAAATAGGGTTGGGGGAAAGTATTCCAAAAAATTGGTGTTTAAATCGTGTATCGGGTACACGATAAGACCTAAATCGTGTACCAGCTACACGATTCCCTAGCCACCTGACACGCCCAGTCTGGCGTGGCAGTCATTCAGGTTTGACTGAGGGAATCGTGTATCGGATACATGATTACCCTAAGTCGTGAACCCTTTAAAAGCTTCGCCTGACCCTTCTTCTTCCTCACTGAAACGCCTGTTCTTATTCCCTACCGCCGTTTTCCCTCACCGAAACCATCGATCCCTCATTGAAACCATCGTTGATTTTCCTCACCGAAGCCTCTATTTCACTGAAATCTTCCACGATTTTGCTCGACTTTCAGTCCTCCATTTGATCTTTACTGAATCTAGCGGTCGTTTTGCTCGATTTTCCTACATTTTTTGCTGTCGAATTTTGCTTGGTATATTTCTTTCTCTAGTTGGGCTGATCTGTATTTATATGTATGTTTTTGTATGTTTTTGGGTTGAATTTTGCTTGGTATATTCCTACATTTTTGTATAGTTTATGTATGTATAGTTTATGTATGTATAAATAGTTATAGTTTATGTATGTATAGTTTATGTATGTATAAATAGTTATAGCTCATGTATAGTTATAGTTTATGTATGTATAAATAGTTATAGTTTATGTATAGTGTATTCTATAGTTTATGTTGTATAGTGTATTATATAGAAATCTTATATGTATAGCTTATTTATGATTTAGTTTATATGTGATTGATTTAACATATTTTTTTGTCAACTATAACAGTTGAAAAAAACATAATAAATATGTTGATGCGTCATGAAGATTTAGTAATTCTTGAACCTGGAAATGATGGAGATAGTGACATCAACGTTGAAGTGGATGAATTGTTTGGAAACGACGGTAGTGGTGAACAAGATCTTGAGTTGGTACTGTCAGAAATGTTCAACCAAATAGATTGAGAAATGACAAATTCAACGTTTGAACTAGGGTCTACTTTGGAAAAAAGGAATGTAGGAATAGATAACTGTAGTTTAATACAGAAGGGAATATTATTTAATACCAAAGAAGATTTATAGCTTGCTATAAAAAAAATATTGTGTGACGAACACTACGAAATTGTCGTAATGGAATCAAATCAGGACCTTTGGTATGTTAAATGTAAATCTTGGAGTGACGGGTGTGCTTGGAGGCTACGAGCATGTCGGCACAAAAGTCATGGGATGTTCGAAATCACAAAACTTCAAGGAGAACACTCATGTTTGTTTTCAGAGTTGATATAGGATCATTCAAAGGATTCAAATTTCATGAGTATCGAAATTCAGAATTTGGTTAGAGCTGATCCTGGAGTACCTGTGGCCATACTTCAAGAAGTCATTAAAAGACAATATGGTTATAATGTCAATTATAGACGGGTGTGGTAAGCCAAGAGAAAAGCGTTAATTGCTGTGTTTGGCAACTGGGAGAAATCATATTTGGAGCTTCCGTATTGGCTGAGTGTTGTTGTTCATTACAACCCAGGAACACGAGCAGGTTTTTCCTTCCCTTTTGGACGAGTTTTTTGGTCTTTTGGTCCAGAGAATGGTTTAACCATTGTAGGCCATTAATACAGATTGATGGAACTCATCTATACGGAAAGTATAAGGGGAAATTATTGTCAGCCTTATCTGTTGATGCAAACGGACATATATTTCCCCTTGCTTTTGCTATCGTAGAAGGTGAGAATTCGTCCAGTTGGTCATGGTTTTTGTGGGCATTGCGTGAATATGTTACCCAAAGAGAGGGTATTTGCTTGATTTCTGACAGACATAAGGGCATTCTTGTTGCAATTAATAATGAAGAACCCAGAGCGTACCACCGATATTGTCTTCGCCATGTTGCCAGTAATTTCAATACAAAATACAAATCGAAGCAATTAAAAAATTTGGTATTTAAGGCCGAAAATCAACACCAAAGGCGTAAGTTCATTCGATGCATGAAAGAATTGAAACAATTGCACCCTGAATGTCTTGAATTTTTTTCAGACATTGACTTAGAAAAATGGACACAGTCACATGACGGTGGGTACTGCTATGGGTGGATGACCAACAATGCAGCTGAATGCATGAACGACGTTTTTAAAGGTGCTAGAATGTTACCCATTACTTCTTTGGTTAGGCTAACATTCTATCTTTGGTTAGGCTAACATTCTATCGCACAATATTGTATTTTGAACGCCGGAGACAAGAAATCAGTGAAGCACTCGATCGTTAGGATATATATACAGAATATGCCCTAAAGAAACTGAAGAGGTGGGAAAAACGAGCATCGACACATACGGTAACATCCATTGATAGGGAAAGTCAAACTTTCGAAGTACAAACTGGCATAAATATGATTTCTCCCTACAAAGGACAACACACCCAAGTTTTAAGCTTGAAAGAAGGGACATGTTCTTGCAATAAGTGGCAATCATTCAAGATTCCATGCTCTTATGTAATTGCAGTTTGTAATTACATGCGTATGACATACCTACCACTTATTGATGAATGCTACAAATTGTCCAATTTCAAGCGTTGTTACGAAGGCCGCTTCCATCCAATTCAACACCTAGATTATTGGCCAGAATTAAGAAGTTCGTCCAAATATGGACTTACTCAGAGAACAAGGTCGGCCAAAAAGTACACGAATTCATAATGAAATGGACTAGAGAGAAGCAAGCCAAAAAGTGCGATGTACAATTTGTAAAAGAGAAGGACATAACAGACGCACTTGTCCACACCGTACACTGGGTGCTTCGTCGTCTTCGGGTCATTAGGATTTTTATTTTTATTTTTTTTACTTGTATTCTTTATGTATTTATAATTTTCATGTAATTGTATATTTCATGAATTTGTATTCTTTGTGTAAATAATAAATTTTCATGTATTTGTATTCTTTATGTATTTATAATGAATTTATGTAATGAATTTATTTAATAAACTTATTTCATGTAATTGTATTTTCTTATGTACTTTTTATGTATCTTTTATGTTATCGATTTTATTATGTAATATAATTTGAACTTTTTAGGTAATGGAGCCTGATCCTTCTAATCCTGTCCAATTGTACCAACAAAACACGCATCGTTCACAGGCGGTATAGGATAGTTCATCCACTATAGTGTTTGAGTTGTTGGAGGAGGGAGGCGACTGCACAGAGTACTATTCCATTTGATCATCGCATCATTCCATACGTTCAGAAGGCGGGTTTTCTTGGGGTTGCAAGATTGGTTTCATCCAGCTTGATTGGCACCTGATTACTGCTCTGGAGACCAGAGACCCACACATTTCACCTACCCTGTGGGGAATGCACAATTACGCTACAGGATGCCGCCGTACAATTTGAGTTAAGAATGGACGGGCAACCACTGACAAACTCACTACAGTATGATTGGAAGAACGTCTGTGAAGAGCTCTTAGGCGTTCTACCAGAGGATCTGAAGGGATTAAGATTGAGTATCCCTTGGTTGGCGTCCCAGTTTCCTGAATTATCTCCCGATGCCGACGACATCAGCGTACGTAGGTACGCATGAGCATACATCATGCAGCTTATTGGAGGATTTTTATTTGCCGACAAGTCAAATACTCTGGTGCATCTCATGTTCCTCCCATATTGTCTGATTTCGAGCAGCTGGTACGTACTCGTGGGGTGGTGCATGTCTTGCATGGTTGTAAATTTTGTCGGGTTTCCAATGCACAAGCATTGGAAATAGCGGGCCACTGATACTATTACAAGTGTAGACTTATAATCGATTTCCAATCGTAGCACCACAAGTCCAAACAGGCCCCAGATCATCGGCCACTTAGTGCCAGGTATTATTTTATTTATATATTTATTTTGTTACCGTTTTATATAAGAATATAAATTAATTATATTTTTTATAATTTTAGATGGACTGGTGTATTAGCTGACTCTGAACAGTCAGCAAATATGTTACTCGTGTACAGGAAAACATTCGACATGCTGACGCCCAATCAGGTAGTAAATATATATATAAATGAATATTTAAAATTTTTTATATTATACTTATTATTTTTTTTTGTCAAGTTATTTGAACGCCATACTCACAGATTTGGTCATCCTTACCTGATTATTGTTGTGATGGTAGACATTTCGGGATGCGACAAACGATACCTTCGTTGTTCTATACACTTCCAGAACTACACCAGATCGATTTAAGAGGTAAGCACGACCAAGACTGGCGTCAAATCCATGCGGAGTATTTATCCTACTAGCATGGACGGCGTGATCGTTGTGCACAAGGAGAATTAACAGATGGGCCAGTTGTATCAGACGACTACTTTCCTCGGTACAATTCGATCACGAGGCGATTTATCTCACCAGACGGCGCTTACTATTATTGCATGGTAAGATATTTCAAATCAGACATTTTCCATATATATAATATGAATATTGTTTAATATTTTTTTTTATTCTACCGAATAATTTTATCGACGATATTCAACAATATTCAGTGCAGAACAACCTTCCAGAATTGGGTTCAATGTGTCAGCAAACATTGATGAACGTAGAAAGTATTATTCAACAAACAAGACGACTCAATGTTGTTGACACCGATCGAAGACGTATTCGTCATAGAGGACAACGACAACGACAACGGGGTGAACCTAATTTAGAGGGACACGAAAACAACCCCATGAGGAGTAAGGGCCAGGGGGGTCGTTTTTAAATCTCATATTATATCATTTTCAAATTGCAAATCTCAAAAGAACTAATTGTAAATATTATTTAATATCATGATTTTTTTTTTAATATGAGTGTAAGATATTTTCATTGTAGATTAAATATATAATCAAGTTTAATAATGAAAGAATTAAGTTTAACCATTAAAAAAAATTTATAAGCAACAATGAAGGAATTAAGTTTTAACAATTAACTTTAAAAAAAAAAATTATAAGCGAACTCGTGTACCAGGTACACGAGTTCGCTTGACCGGTCAACTAGTCAACTGACCACGTCAGCTGACTGAAATAAATGGTATTCGTGTACCCAGTATACGAGTATGCCACATGGAAATCGTGTACCGGGTACACGATTTCACTACCTAAATCTGTCTATACTTTCCCAAAACACATATTTTTGAAATTACTTCCCCCAACCCTATTTTTGTTATTATTTATTTAAAAATATTATTTTTTAAAAAAATTCTGAATTTTGAATAGTGAATTTTTCAGGGCTGCTTTCAGGCCAATTCTATTTTATGTTTTTAGAGGTTAGTGAATATGCACTTTGGTATACAACTTAAACTTAAAAACATTTTTAATTCTATTAGTGTATTCCGATTTTGAATTTAAATTTTAAAATACAAATAATATTAAAAGAACTTATAAAAAGTTAATATGTTAAGTTATAAATTCAATTCTTTTTAAAAATTAAAATATATTATAATATATTCTAAATTATATATATTACAATAATAGTAATCATACAATTTTTTTTTGAAAATAAACCAAGTTATTAAATTAATTAATCATATTTAGTAACTATAATTAATTCTATGATTTGGCCCATTTTGAACAATTATTTAAATTTGATTTCTGAATCTACTAACAAATAAATATATATATATATATGAAAGCATGAAATGAGTCCAAACTGTAAATGTCTTATTTTCTCAAAACAGAAATCATATTGAGAAAAAGAAAATGTAATTCATTGTTTGCATTAAAAAGAGTAATATTTCTACAACTGATTCATTAATTTATTCTATTATCACACTCAATGCACAATTATCAACTTGAGCACAACCGGATGATTACGACAACTACTTCCTCTAAAAATTGATTCAAACTCTTCCTCACATGAGTAAAAGAAAAGAAAAGAAAGTCAAATACGTAATTCACGAAAATATGTTAAGATGCAAATTTAGTCCTTATGCTTTGATATCGTAAGAATTATTTATGAGAGTTTTCATCAAACTGTAGAGACTAACTTACAACTCTCTCCAAATTATATAGACCGAAATTTACAGTGCAACCAAAAGGAAATGCAGCATCAGGATTTCTATAGAAACGTATTGAAACTTTATCATTGACAAAATCAATAGTCAGTGATTCATTACAACTACAGGCATCTGATGGTACTTTAAAAAAAAATCCCTAATGTGATTGACCAACTTCCCTAAAATCCTAACTAGTAGAGAGAAAAGAAGGTATATTTACTTGAGCAAAATCAAGAAGCAGCAGGCAGTTAACAAAATTCCTGCTAGGTACAAAGTGTTCTATTTTTGGATTTACATGCTGCAAATCTGATCTTTTGTTACAAGAAAACCAAGAGGAAACTCATCACTTGTATCAGCTTGAGCATGATCTCAGTTTCCCATTCTTTTGCCTGCATGAATATTTGGAAGGGTACCACTGTTACTAAGGCCTCGTCTATTACAAACAATGAACTACTAGAGAGATGATGATGTCTTACCAAAACGAATCCTTTTTTTCTTGTGCTAATAGTTCTTCAAACGATATGTCGGTAAACTCAGAATCGATCTTTTCCGTTGGCTTCTCAGATTTTTGTATCAACTCCATGCAGGTACCGATTTCTAGCATCTGGAAGATCATAAGGTACAGAGAAACATCAAGTCTGGCTGTTGCATTATTTTCAATAACAATTTCAAGTGTGTATGTAATAGAAAGAGAGAGAGAGAGAGAGAGAGAGCAAAAAGAAGGGAAGAAGATATCCATCTGATAACTTCATTGGACATTTTCAACTATTATGGGAAAAGGGAGACGAAGTAGTGAATTTGATAAAGTGAACTTACAAAGGGCATTAACTATAAATGGGGGATGGGATTCAGAGGCTACAACAGACCAGCAAGTGTACTTCCCAATTTCTAGGAAGCATCGGTAGCGAAAAAAGGAGTAAACGAAGCAAGAACCTAAAGGTAAAAGTAATACCTTTTTGTATGCTGGAGACAGTTTAAGCTGTTGTTGAAGCCAGTTATACACAAAGGTGTCCTCCTCTAGTCTCTTCTGTTCCAATTCTAACTTGTATATCTAAGGCAACAACAGATCAACAAATTTGAGTAGATGAAACTTTTGGCAACAAATATCAAGATATATCATGTCACAAACCTGCTGTTGAAGGCGATCGAATGAGGATCTATCTGCCTTGTAAAGCAGAGCTTTCGTTATGGTGAACTTTCGGTGGATAACATCAGCTCTGTCAGTAGAAAAAGTGTATATAGTTGGGAGTGGAATAACTTAAGAAGGGCAAAAAATCTTAGAGATAACCTAACATACGTTAATCATACTTAACAAGAAGTTGAAGATATTACATATATATTAACTCCAAAAGGAAAAAGTCTATACAAATTTGACACAGTAAGAGTCAAGAGAGACACTATTATGGTTGAAGCAAAGATATGAAGCATACTTGTGCTGCAGCTTGCTTCTAGCATTAATTAAGCAGTTGGCGAATTGTCGAACCTGCATTTGAAAGGAAAACAGAAATACATTGCAGTGCTTCAGTGCTTAGAATTCAACCCCCTATCAGTCTCAATTCTAACAAACTAGCGACACAAAGCCATCGATATCGGAAAAGTTATGGATACAGGGTTGGGTCCAATTTTTGGGCTTGAGCTGCTAAAAACTCCATACTCATCAGCTAAAAGCAAGAATTCTCACAGACCAAAGTCTAACCATCTAAATCATATGGTATAGAGTAAGCTGATCTCTAATGGAAACTCGATCAACTACAATCGTTCTAGATAGAGTTGTTATTCAATGAAGTCCAGGAATTATTAGCAATGTTACTGTATGTCTGCTATTAGGCAATCTTGCAATACATTACTTACCCTCACGATCTTTCTCAAACATATGAGAACTGACATTTCAAAGGAGCTTCAAGCTAAAATTATGTCAAGGAAGATAAATTAAGCGGGTTGTATTACACATACACACACATATATAGGCAGGATTGCACCAGAAGATAAAGGAGATTAATGACCAAGTCCAAACAAACCAATGAAAACTAAAGATTCAAATATTTTTTAAAATGGGCTGCGATTGGCTAACCGGCGACTAAAAATGAAAATTTCGGCTGACATGAACATTAGGTTAGGACTAGGACCATTTTGCGTCACACCGTTAAGTGTGCTATGACATCGTTAGTGTTTTAGGAGTGCATCATTCCACATTAACATGGCTGGAATTGGGTCATTTGTATAATAGGGCAATGAGATGCTAATGGCAGAGTCAAGCCGTAGTAGAAGAACTGCCGCAGAAACTCTAATTGAAACACAGACAGTAACAGAAATGGAGGTTGCAGGACATTCAACAAACACTGAACGAAGATTACAACTAAAAGAAGAAAATACGATTCATAAGAAATAAGAAAGAATACAGAACCTGAGCCAATGTCAATTCCTTTGATTCCTGACACTTCATTAGTTCATCATACTGCCGTTTAATCTTCCTTTGAATCACACTAGTAGACGATGTAAATGGATACAACAAAGTCAATTCCTGCTCAGAACCAGTTCCAACATCCGTTCCCCAATTTTCACTCTCATCTCCAGCTTGCGAATTCGCCCTCTTCTTCTTTGCCCTCTTCTTCTTCCTCTTTCCCCCTTGCTCCTGACCAGAATCCCCAAATTCCTTGTTCAATCCAACACTCTTCAAATCTAGGTCACCACGGCCCTCTTCAACAAAGAAACTTGCCCATTTTGGAGAATCCGGCGGTAAGATCTCAAAGAGAAGCGAATGAGTCAAACAAGTCCGGTCAGTTCCATTGCCACAATCCGCCACAGAATTCCCAATATCAATTCTCTCAGGCTCAATCGGCTCACTGATTAGTTGCTGTTGCTGTTCAAACTCGATTTTCTTCACCCTTTTGTAAATAGAAAATGATAAAACAAGGACGGAGAAGGTGAAGAAGACGAAAAAGCATAATAACAACATGGGTATGTCTCCTTCAGAGAAGTTAGTAATTCGAAATGGGAAATTGGGGAAGAAACGGGACAAATATGAGTGTAAAGCCGCCATTGGAGGGCATCAACAGAGAAAAAAATTGAAGAAAAAGAAAAAGAGCAAAAAAAAAGGAAAACCCAACAGAGAGAGAATGGAAAAGAGACGATTGAATCGGGGTGGAGTTCGGATTTGAAGCTGAAAGAGGATAAATTCAGTTGCTTCTTCAGTGAAATGGGTGTGAAGAAGAATCTTTGAAACAAAATAAAAATCTCCCTTTTGTTGTGAAATCAAGGGCACGAAATAGATAGAGAAAACATAATATAATAATAAATAAACATAATATAATAATAAAATAAAGTAACTAAACTTATGAAAAATTAATAATACTAAAATTTAGTAGAAATTTGAGGTTGATTTTTTACCATTGTATATGATTTTAAGATTCACCAATGTCACTCTTTATAAGCAAATTGACAAGTAGGATGTGGTTTTAGGACACTAAGCATTGAGATCTATTTTTTATAATATTTATAATACTCTTCTTATATGGTTATATATATATATATATATATGAAATATGTCTTGTTAAAATCTTACTAGGAAAAATCTAATGAAAAAAAAAAACTAAAGGAAACAAAATACATATTTCATATAATATATACTCCCAAAAGAATACAATATATATACTTCCCTTGTGAAAACATCACTTAAGATCTCTGAGTCATCACATTCCAATGTTGTGCACCAATTTTTCAAAAGTTGCGGTTGGTAATGCCATTGCAAATAAGCCCGTCAGGTTATCCTTCAAACAAATTTTTTGTATGGTGATGTCATTTTTTTCAAGATCATGAGTGTAGAAAAGTTTCAGTGAAATATGCTTTGTTCTATCTTCTTTAATATATCCTCATTTGATTTGGGTTATGTTAGTTGTGTTGTCTTCGTATAATATCGTTGGAAGATTTTTATTAGAAGACAAGTCACATGTTTCATGAATGTGCTAAGTCATTGATCTTAGCCATACACATTCTCGGCTAGCCTCGTGAATTGCAATAATTTCAACATGATTTGAGGAAGTGCCTGTTATGGTCTATTTCACCGATCGCTATGATATAGCAATTCCTCCATATATGAACAGATAACCTATTTGAGATCTAGCTTTGTGTGGATCAGATAAATATCTAGAATTTCCATAGTCAATTAGGTCAAAATTTGATTTATTTGAATAAAACAAATTCATATTGGTTGTTCCTCGGAGATAACGGAGTATATGCTTAATTTCGTTCCAATGTCTTTTTGTAGGAGAAGAACTATATCTAACTAATAAATTTACTGAAAATGCAATATCTGATCTTGTATTATTAGCAAGATACATAATTGCACCAACTACACTAAGATGTGATACTTTAGGACCAAGAAGTTCTTCATTATTGTCTCAATATCAAAATATATTTTTCTTTATATCTAATGAACGGACTTCCATTGGAATATTTAATGGATGTGCTTTGTCCATATAAAATCTTTTCAAAAATTTTCTTGTACAAGTTGACCGATGAAGAAATATTTCATCTGTTAAATGCTCAATTTGCAAATCAAGGCAAAATTTTCTTTTTTCGAGATTTTTCATCTCAAATTCTTTCTTAAGATATTCTATTTCCTTTGAAAGTTTTTTAGGAGTTCCAATTATATTCAAGTCATCAACATATATAGTTATAATAACAAATCTTGATTGTGATTTCTTTATGAAAACACACTGACATATTATATTATTTTGATATCATTCTTTCAATAAATATCCACTCAGGCGATTGTATCATATCCTTCCTAATTGTTTCAATTCATATAGTGATCTCTGTAACTTTATTTAATAGAATTTATGGGAATTTGATGTTTATATTTCAGGTATATTTAATCATTCTGGGATTTTCATATAAATATCATTATCAAGAGATCCATTAAACATGCTATGACTACAGCCATAAGATGCATATCCAGACTTTCATACACAGTCAGACCAATTAAATATCTTAGTGCAATTGCATCCATCACCGGAGAATATGTCTCCTTATAATCAATACAAGGTATTTGTGAAAAACCTTGTGCAACTAGTCTTGCTTTATATCTTGTGACCTCATTATTTTCATTTATTTTTTCTCACAAATACTCATTTGTATCCCACAGGTTTAACCCCTTCTAGTGTTCGGACTACTGGTTCGAAAACCTACTATTTTGAAAGTGAGTTTAATTCAGCCTCGATTTCTTCTTTCCACTGAGGCAAATCTTTTCTATGTCGACATTCTTCAATAAATTTTGGTTCAGGATCCTCATTTTCAGATATAATATCAAGAGCAATATTATACGGAAAACTTTTGTTAATAACTATATTAGTTCGATTCCATCTTTTTCCTATCATGACATAGTTTATTGAAATCTCATTATTATCTTTAAGTATTTCACCTTCCTCACTAGTTATCTTGAGGATTTCTTCATGGGTATTTACATTATCAACTAAGTCTTTTTTACTATTAATTGTTTTTCATTTTCGAGGATTTTTATCTTTGGAACCTACTGGTTTACCACGCTTCTGGCGTGTTTCCGACTAATTAGTGACAACTTGTTGTGTTGGGATATTAATTTTTTATTGAACATTTGCAGTTGGTATATGTGACTTAGTTACTCTATTTGCATCTATAGATGCATCTGGTAACTGATTTGCTATATTTTGCAAATGAATTATCTTTTTAACTTCAAGTTCACATTGATCTGTATGGAGATCTAAATGAGACAATAACGATGCATTCTATGTAATTTCTTTTTCCAATTTCTTAATTCATCCTCCTAATGTTGGAAAAATTGTCTCATTAAAATGGCAATCAGTAAATCGTGCAGTAAATACATCACCTATCAGGGGCTAAAGATATTTGATAATTGATGGGGAATCATATCCAATATATATTCCTAACCTCCTTTGAGGACCCTGTTGGGATTGGTGTCCTAATTCTCCGAGAGTCTCCTTGTTTGTAATTATACACATTGTTTTATGAATAAAATAACTATAATTTCATTTTGGCATTTACTCATATCCAATAAACAAAGCTCCATGGTTATCTTATGTGAACTTAAGAATGTATATGTGATATACAAGTGGATCATGCCTTAAGTGATAACCTAAATAAGTCTGTAGTATAAGGATTAAGGTGGGATACCTGATCCTAGTGACACTACGGATACGGCCCACTTTGTAGAGGTTTGCAAGTATTGTAAACTATTACAGATGGTAGATCCTGACCACTTATGTGGAGATATGCGAGCGGGGGTGTCCTATACAAAGAGTTTGTGTAAGACTGGACCACTAGATGACTAGACTCTATATATAACAACGTTGATACTGGAGACTTATATCTCACCTAAACGACTATAGGTGACACGACCTCAATCCTGAGAGTTTTAGGAACTCCTATCTTTGAGGGCGGTTCTTTGATTAGTATGGGTGAGAGTGGCTAGATTGCCAACTCAACATGCCTACCTTTTTGGGGACTTATCTGATTTAGGAACTGGGAACTCAATACACAAGATGTAATTCACTCCTTCCCCGAAGCAGGGGTAAGTAGAGAGATTGCTCCCTTAAGGGCTGATTTCGGGGCTTGAACATAGTGGCCACAACTTCTCTTTGGAAGAGAGGACTTATTCATAGTAGAACTATGACTTATGTTCATTAGAGGATTCAATGGTACTTAAGGAGTTAGATGTAACTACAGGGGCATAACATTATTGGCCGATCTGTACTTATGAGCGATTTGTGAAGGGTTATCGCACTGCTGATTGGTTAAGATGGACACATAATATATATGTGGTAAAGAGAGTTCAGCTGTCGGTCTTTAATGGAGTACCTGGCAGTTAATGGGTGATGAATCCCGTGACTAAAGAGTTTAGTCAGTTATTCACGTATCGTTGGAGCTTCGAGCTATAGGTCCATAAGGTCTCTATGGTAGCTCAATGGGTTCAAGTTGAGAATTAGTTCTTAGTGTTGATTTGAAATGTTCAAATTGATAAGAGGTAATTCGATTATATATGATATGATCGGTATGATGTACGAGATACATCTAGTGGAGAATTAATATAAATGAGTTTTACATTAAGTGCTATGGAATAGAAAAAGAGCTATGGTTTATATGTTTCATGAGATGAAATATTAAAACTATAGGTTATAAATATGTTATGGTAAGTTAGTTATCATTTATATTTATAATAATATTAATTATTGGATAATTATCTCTTTTTCTCTAATAACCAATTGAGTGGTAGGTTATTGGTGGTTTCATGGTAACCGTGGGATAACAAGGAAAAATGTTTTCCTAATTTTGGTAAGTAAGAAAATTGTTTTTTTTTTTTTTTTTTTTTTTTTTTTTTTTTTTTTTAGATTTTCAATCTCGAAAAATACTCACGGATAGTTGTCAAGTAAATGAGATTTACTAAGTGACAACTTGAAGTTAGCTAAATGATCGTGGAGTGTTCTTAAGCGATAGACACTTAGCTAAGCGATGAGCTAAACGATTGCATAGCTTTTGCTAGACGATCACTTAGCTTTTTCTAAACGATTGGGCATCAACCTATACGATAGGTTGTTCCATCTCCCACTTACTCAATCATTTACACGATTGTGGTTCCTCCCTATTTTTGCCTAAAACCAAGTCCACAAAGAGCCCACCCTCTGGATTCTCACACCGAGAATACCAAGGTAACCTTCTTGGTGGTGTCTTACTCAACTCGACACTGTTGAGGTTTTGCGGAGGCTGTTCGCAGTGTTCAGGGTGTTCATGACCTTGACGATCGCTTAGTTCGAGTGCGTGGTGTTTGTATAGTGTAGTGGTCGAGTTGGATGAGTGTTCGTGATCAAGGAACTAGAAGATGAGTCTACAAAAGTGTGTTGATTCTCATCCTTGATCTTTTGTATAGCATGCTGTAATTTCTGTATTTTAGCATAACTGTATGTTACCGTTTGTGATTGTAATTGTAAAGTTTATATACGATTGTAATTTAGAATGATCCTTCCGCTGCTCATGGAAATCCTCATATTCGATTTCTTTCAGACTCATTTTAGTGCATTGTGATGGAGCAATTGGAACATATATTGCACATCTAAAAATTCTCAGATTGGAAATATTTGGCTCATGTAGATAAGATAATTATAATGGTGAGTACTTATGATAAGATACTGGCCTAATACGTACAAGTGACGTTGCATGCAAAATAACATGTCCCCATACAAATGTAAGAAGCTTAGCTCTCATAAGCAATGGTCTAGCAGTTAATAACAAACTTTTTATGAATGATTCTTGAAGGATCTCTAAATGTAGAGAACCAGTGAGCGTAAGCAGATCGTTCCAAACTTCATTGGGAAAGAACAAGAACATTTACAATCAAACAAAACAGTTATGCATCAAAGGTAAATTATAACATGCTTCCAAGTTAAAAACAAAAAGATTGAGTAAACATACCTTTGAAGAACCTTTTATTCTAGCATTTCCTCATCAAACTTGAATGTGTCCAACAACACGAACACAATGATCAAACCCAGGAAATAGCACGACTGGCAAATACTCTATCATAATCGAGTAAAACTCGATCCTCGACCCTCGAACGGAAACTCGACACCACCACTCGGTTACCTTGGTATTCTTGGTGTGAGAATTCAAGAGTTGTGGCTCTGTATGGATTTGAGAAAAGAGAAGGAGGAACTAGACGATCGAGTAGGCGGTAGAAGGAAGAAGTCTATCGTATAGACTTGAGTACTTAATCGTTTAGTAGCGAGTAACTATCGTATAGAAAAACTCGATCGATCGTTTGCTCTCTCAACAAGTTATCTGATAACTTGATCTCTTTGAGCGTTTAATGAAAAATGAAAACAGTTTTCATATTTATCCAACAGTTTCCATAAACCGATTAAAACCTCCCACTAAGGTGGTTATTTGGAGAAAATCGAAAAACAATTATCTCATAATTAATTTATTATAAATAAATATAATAACTAATTTACCATATTATATTTATAACCTATAGTTTTAATGTACAATCATATGCAACATATAAATCATAGTTTCTTTTCTCCTTTATGGCATTTAATATAAATCATATTTATATTAATTCCTCCAATCAAATAATGTATCAAATACATCAAAACAAATTATATCACATATAATTGAATCAATTTAATTATATCATATATAATCAAATTCCTTCTTGTTAATTTGAACACTTCAAACTAACCCAAAAATTGATTCTCAACATAATCCATTGAGCTACCAAGGGACCTTATGGACCTATAGCTTTAAGCTCCAACGTATGTGAATAACTGATTAAACTCTTTAATCATGATATTCACCATCTATAACTATCGGGCACTCTACTAAAGACCGATAGCTGCACTCTTCGTACTACAGATATATTTTTTTGTCCATCAGATATAACCAATCAACAGGATTGATGACCCTTCACAAATCCTCGTAAGTACAGCTGGGCCAATTTGTCGCTTTTCCCTTGTAGTTACATCTAACTCATTAAGTACCACTGATTCACCTAATGAACAATATATCATAGTCCCACTATGACTAAACCCTTCTCGGACCAAGAGAAGATGTGACGCTATTGTTCAAGCCCTAGAATCAACCCTTAAGGGAGCAATTTATCTACTTACCCTGCTTCAGGAAGGAGTGAATTCCGTTTTTTTTCCCTTTTTTTTTGGTGTAGCTAAGTTCCCAGCTCCTCAATCAGATGAATCCCCAAAGTGGTAGGTTTGAGTCGGCGATCTGGCCACTCGCACCCATGCAAATCAAATGATCGCCCTCATAGGCAGGAGTTCATAACTCACTTAGGATTAAGATCATGTTACCTATGGTCATCCTAGTGAAATGAAAATCTCTGTCATGAATGATGTTATATAACGAGACTAAACATTTCGTGGTCCGGTCTTATACAAACTTCTTTGTATAGAGCATCCCTGCTCGCATGTCTAATGCACGAATGATCAAGATCATACCATTTGTAGCACTTTACTACATTTTTAACACCTACAAAGCGGGCCACACTCGTAGTGTTACCAGGATAAGATTTCCCTATTTTATCCATATACTACATACCATTTAGGTTATCACTTAAAGCACGATCCACTTGTATGTCTCCACATACATGCTTAAGTTACAACGATAACCAGGGATCTTAGTTTGTTGGTTTGTGGTTAATTCAACTAAAATCTCTTATATTTCATAGACTGAAGTGAATAAAATATCTCATATTATATATCACAAAACTATTTGTTCATACAGATATTTACAAACTACAGGACCCTACGAGATTTAAGGCATCAACCCCAACATCTGTTAAACCATTTTGTGTATGAACATGAGCTACAAGATGTTCAACATTTATCCCAATTGACATACAATAATTATCAAAAGCTTGGATTGTAAATTCACCAGCATTATCAAGACGAATGGTCTTAATTGTATAATCAGGAAATTGTGCTCTTAACTTAGTTGTTTAAGCGAGTGATCTTGAAAATGCAAGATTTCAACTTGAAAATAAGCACATATGTGACCATCTATTGGATGCATCTATTAATACCATAAAATATCTAAATGATCCACTTGGTGAATTAATAGGTCCACATATATCACCATGAATTCATTCTAAAAATGCAGGTGATTCAATTCCCACTCTAGCTGGTGATGGTCTAATTATTAATTTACCTTGAGAGCAAGCATCACATGATAATTCATTAGATTAAGGAATTTTCTAGCTCTTCAATGGGTGTCCACTTGAATCCTTAATCATTCTTCTCATCATTATAGACCCTGGATAACCCAATCTATCATGCCAAATAACAAATATATCTGGATTCATGAACTTCAGGTTCATTGTTGCATATGTTTCAATTACTCGTATATGAGTATAATACAATCCAAAAGATAAAACAGGAAACCTTTTCAATATATGTTTTTCATTTGAGACAGTAAAGATAAGATATAGATATTTCACATTATTTTTACTATCAGTCCCAGTGTAATAACCATTGCAACGATGTCTTTAAAACTTAGAAGATTTATCTTTGATTGACTAGAGAACGATGCATTGTCAATTGTAAATTTTGTTCCTCTAAGTAAAATATTATTTGCTTTTCCAAAACCTTCGACAAGTTTGCAGAACATGATATTATATTTACTTTTGCTTTCAGTATTGTCAATTTGGAAAAGTATTTTTTATTTGTAAGTATTGTGCGTGTAGTTGTATTGTCTGTTAGATATAGATTTTCTTTGCTCATTTTTTAATCATTCAACATATGAAAATGATCCATGTTTCTCTGTTAAAATAAAATAATACAATAAGAAAAACAATACTTAAAATATACAAAAGTGACTAAAAAATGAAGATAGATAAAAAAAAAAAAAAAAAAAAAAAAAAAAAAAAAGACAACATTAAGTCTAGATATTCTCAAAGTCAAAAGAAACACTTAAAGTTCTATCAACTATGCCAATATTCTTTTTAGGAGATTCAAAGAAGTCCACCGCATCCAAATTTGTCATATGGGATGGGTCAAATATGTCATTATCCTGGTATGTAAAATTTGCTTCCACATTTTTCTCTTTTTCTTCAGGGAGGCTTGATAGAGATCAACTATGTTTTCTGACGTACAAGAAGTACGTGACCCATGCCCAGTCATTCCGCATTGTGAGAATTTATTTTCAATACTCTTTGAACTCTTATCTTGTGGATCTTTTCATCCGTGATCATCATTTTGTGTGGTTCTTTTGAAATTTAATGATTAAAACAACCACCACAAAAATAATGATTATTTCTTCCTTTGTCACGGTCACGACTCGACCATGACCACGACATTGACCACGAGTATTAACATTCACAACATTTACTTCAGGGAATGGTATTGTTTTAGTTGGTCGAGATTAACATTAGATGTGACGCTTTTAAGTTCATCTTCAACTCCAAGATGAAGGAAAGTACATCTGTTTGTGAACATGTTTTAAACATGATGGTCCTCTTTAATGTGGTGGAGATGAACAGATCTCGCAACAATGAGGCCAACCAGGTTAGCATAATTCTGGAGACGTTGCCAGAAAGCTTCCTATATTTTGTTAGCAACGCTGTTCTGAACAGGGTTGACTACACACTTACAACTCTCCTCAACGAGTTGTAGACATTTCAATCCTTGCCGATAAGCAAGGAGAAGAAGGTTGATGAGACAAATGTTGCTTCATCATCTAAGAAGTTCCATCGAGGTTCGACCTCAGGAACTAAGTCTACACCTTATTCTTCCGGCACCAGCAAGTGGAAAAAGAAGAAAGGTAGTAAGGGGAAAGGGAAGACACCTGCTAACCCACAACCTGTCGCTCCACGGGGTAGGCGACTAGTGCCGGTTGACAAAGGAAAGTGTCTCCACTTCAACCAGGATGGGCACTAGAAGCGGAACTTCCCACGTTATTTGAAGGAGAAGAAGAAAGCCAAACAAGGTAAATGTGATTGATTGATTTTGGAGACTTCTTTAATGGAGAATGATGATTCTACCTGAAGTATAGACTTTAGAGCCACTAACCATGTTTGCTCTTCATTACAGGGGATTAGATCCTAGCGGTAGCTTGAGGCTAGTGAGATGACGATGCGAGTTAGCATTGGACACGTCATCTCAGTTGTGGCAGTGGGAGGCCTCCGATTGACTTTACATAATAGATTTATCATTTTGAATGATGTGTATTCAGTTCCCGAGTTAAAGAGGAACTTAATTTCTATAAAGTCGTTGCTAGAATGTAAATACACCATGAACTTTTAGGTTAATAAAGTGTTTATTCTTAAAGATGGTGTTGAAATATGTTCAGTTAAACTGGAAAACAATTTGTATGTGCGAAGACCGTTAGCCAAAAATTCCCTCTATAACATAGAGATGTTTAAAACTGTCGTAACTCAAAACAAACGACTTAAAGTTTCTCATACGGAAAATGCTCAACTTTGGCACTTTTCTTTAGGGCATATTAATCTCAATAAAATTGAGAGGTTGGTGAAGAATGGGCTTCTAAACAAGTTAGAAGAAAATTCTTTACCTGTGTGTGAGTCATGCCTTGAAGGCAAGATGACTAAAAGACCTTTTCCTGGAAAAGGTTATAGGGCCAAAGAGCCTTTAGAGTTAGTGTATTCAGACCTTTGTGGTCCGATGAATGTACGAGCCAGGGGAGGCTACGAGTACTTTATCACTTTTACTGATGATTATTCGAGGTATGAGTATGTTTTTTTTAACATAAGTCAGAATCCTTTGAAAAGCTCAAAGAGTTCAAGGCTGAAGTTGAAAACGCATTAAGTAAACGGATTAAAACACTTCAATCTGATCAGGGTGGAGGGCTTTTAGATTATGAGTTCCAGAACTATATGATAGAATATGGAATCGTTTTTCAACTCTTAGCACCTGGTACACCTCAGTAGAATGGTGTATCGAAGAGGAGAAACAGAACCTTGTTGGACATGGTTCGGTCGATGATGAGTTATACTTCCTTACCGGACTCGTTTTAGGGTTTTGCAGTAGACTACAGCTTACATCCTCAACTATGTTCCCTCCAAGAGTGTTGCTAGAATACCTTTGGAGTTGTGGAACGGGCGTAAAGCTAGTTTACGTCACTTCCACATCTGAGGTTGCCCAACACATGTTCTTGAGGCTAATCCTAAGAAACTGGAACCACGTTCGAGGTTGTGCCTATGTGTAGGCTACCCCAAAGGGACACGAGGGGGTTACTTTTATGATCTTAAGGAAAACAAGGTGTTTATGTCGAAAAACGCTACTTTTCTGGAGGAGGATCATATGAGGGAGCACAGTCCAATAAGTAAAATCGTGTTAAGTGAGCTTTCCAAAGAAACTACTGAAACTTCAACAAGAGTTGTTAAAGAGCCTACTGATAACTTTAGAAATACAAGTTATTTATGCCACTTTATCTAGATATTGCGGCCAAAAGTTAGTAAATATGCACCGATTGTATGAAAATTAGCCTAGTATTACAATAATTATAAATGTTTGCAATTACACCCACTAACACCATAAAGATGGAAGACAAGCCGAATTTTACTCTATTTTGCAGGAGACCAAGTCACCACTTGCGCTCAAGGCTCACGAGAAACTGATCAACATATCTCTGTCACATTGCGCCCATCAGTCAATAATGAAGAGACGATTACCGTAATGACGGCGCAATGCGATAGTCGATCCATAGCTCTGTTTCAATCGCATGCGGTAATAAAAACAACACCGCATGCGAATCCATGATCGAAAGATGCAGCTGAGCAATGCAAAAGCGGAGGATTGAGACACGTGTACAACTAACAGTTGTGCAGAATTGACGGTCTGATTGCATAACAGAAGGAATAATATCCCTCCATCTTCGGAATTACTATAACCATCAGTGGGGACCACAAGACCGGAGTCAAAGACCTACACCTATAAATACCCCAAAGATTTTAGAGAAAAAGGAATGCTACGGGATACGGGGTAAATGCTGCAAAACTGTTGAGAGAAAAGGCTGAGCTGAGTGCTTAAGTGAAGAAATCCGGAAAGAAGACGAGATAAGGCGGAGAGGTAAATCTCAGATCTAATCTGCCAAAAACTAGATTGAAAGCTTTGTGCAAAGATCCCTGCTACCGGTGGAGCAAGCCTGAGAGGAAAGCTCTTCCTACTATCAAATCCATCCTATCGGGCAAGCANAAAGCTTTGTGCAAAGATCCCTGCTACCGGTGGAGCAAGCCTGAGAGGAAAGCTCTTCCTACTATCAAATCCATCCTATCGGGCAAGCAGATCTCCATCGAATCAGTGCCAATGTTCATCGTTGTATTTCATATTTCCTTTATCTCTTCATTCACACACCATGTATCAAATGCTTAATAGACATATTAAATGTTTCGATAGCTTTCATTTATCATTTTCTGTCTATTTTCGTTCACTCATCAATCACTTTCTTCATGATGTCTTCTTAATTCCCTGATAAGCAATATGAATTACCCAATTACTTAATTTGTGTTAAAGATATAAAATGTGTTTAGCTAAGGCATGCTAGACGACATCTTCACATATGAGAGCAGGAGTGAAGATGCCATTCTGATCTATCGAGAGAAGGTCAGAGGAATGCGTTAACTAAAGCGAGTAGTACTTCCAGACATGGAAGTAACCTTGCGTTCATTACGTTAGTCTTTGTTTCACCACAGATATGTGGGAGCGCGGCCGATCACTGAAAGGTGTATGCCAAGAGAAGAGCGAAACAACATTTATAGCTTCAAAGCAATTGAGAACTTGCGTTGTTTATATTATTTGTCTTTCTCTTTCTATTCTGCTCATAAGACTTGTCGCCGCATTCTACATCTTTGCACAACTTTCACAGCCAGCCTTGACCCCAGCATTGTGTAACATGAAGCCTGTATCTTGTATCATCTAGCTTAGGTTTATTGTATTTCATTTTATTATCGCATCTTTATTGCTTTACTTTATTTTATCGCAATTTATATACCTGTACAAACATATTTTTAAAAGATTGAAAACCTGATCGCATATATCATGAACATACCACAATAACCTAAATTAGTCCCCGTGTTCGACCTCGGATCACACTGAGAAACTTGCAATGGAATTACACTTGGTTCTATCGTCAGGAAATTGGTGACAACACATGGCATACTACGTGAACACCCATCATTAATGCATATTTAGCGGTAGTATCGTATCATTTCGAGCATAGAACATCTTCAATCATATCTATCAAAACCTGCATTACAAGTTTATGGCACCGTTGTCGGGGACTTGGTTAACGGTTTATTGTTTGAATAATTTATGTTCTGTGTAGGATAGATCTCTTTGTACTGACTATTCAACGCGGAGAGCAGTCTAACGGCTTATGAGTGCTAGAGTGATCTGGTAATTCTAAGCAGACCCAGAGATCAAGTGTATTCTTCGCGCATAGTTCATTAGGGCTAAATTAATTAGTGAAGAAGTATGGCTGATGAGAATGTGGCACCTGCTGGAAATTAGAGGGGAAATTTGCTAGTGCAAGATCCTATTTTTCTTGCTGCTGACCAAAACATCCCTATAAGGGAATATGCGGTGCCAGATTTCTATAATTTTTCACAAAGAATATCAAGACCAGTAGTTGAGGGGAACACAAGTTTTGAAATAAAACCTATTTTGCTACAAATGATTCAGAATGTGGGGCAATTTGGAGGATTATAGGGAGAAGACCCACATGCTCATTTGACAAATTTTGTAGATATATGTAGTGCATTCTCCGTGCCTGGTGTAACTCAAGAAAGTTTTAAACTATACCTATTCCCGTACACATTGCGGGATGAAGCAAAGAGGTGGGCCCAAGCATTAGAGCCAAACGAAATTAATGGATGGGAGCAGTTGGTTGATAGGTTCATTAACAAATTCTTCCCTCTGTCTGTCAATGCAAGGAGGTGAAGGGAGGTTTGAATTTCGAACAAAAGGGTTATGAAACCTTGAGCACCGCCTGGGTGCGATTCCGACAGTTAGTGAAGAACTGTCCGCATATCGGGATTCCTGACAGTATTTTGATGGAAACCTTTTACAACTGTCTCTTATACACATCTAGATGTGTATAAGAGACAGGATTCTTCCTTCCGTCTGTCAATGCAAGGAGGCGGAGGGAGGTTTTGAATTTCGAACAAAAGGGTTATGAAACCTTGAGCACCGCCTGGGTGCGATTCCGACAGTTAGTGAAGAACTGTCCGCATATCGGGATTCCTGATAGCTGTCTCTTATACACATCTAGATGTGTATAAGGCATCAACCGCAACCCTGGTTGGGGGGGTCACCCAATTTTTGGTTTGGATGAGAATCTCAATCAGGAGGGCCATAGTTTCTATCAATTAAGTTATCAAGAGGATCGAGGAAACCCTCCGGTCTTCACTAATTCGGACTGCAGCCCAAGTAATTCTCAAGGTACACCACCCTATGACCAATTGTTCGCATATAATACCTCTTTCAGTACCTCGTCTCTGGAGACATCATTAAAACATTATATTGAAAAGAGCGAGGTAATGAGACAATTGCAAGCTGACTCTTTCAAAGAATTAGAAGATCAAATAGATCAGCTTATGAGGGAATTAAAGAAGAAAATGCTTGGTACGCAGCACGGAAGCTCAGTAGTGTCGAGGCCAAAAGGTAAAGAACAATTTCATGCAGTGACATTGCGGAGTGGCAGAACGACAACCCCCATTATACCAAAGGTACCAAATGCGGTAACAACACTAGCAGATTTAACTGTTGATGATGACCAGTTACTGAATAACGGAAGCAGCCCCAGTTCGGAAGTAAGATCATCTACAAAAGATAAAGCTTTCAAGACTTGAATTCTCAATCAACGCAACCTTCAACCAATGACATACAACAAGCACAGGACCTCACCAAGCAGCAAAGTGAACAAGAAACATGGTGGGATCCTCCACCTTTCCCGTCCAGGCTGAAAAAGAAAGACGACAACAAGCAATTTTAGAGGTTTCTGGACGTTCTCCGACAGCTACACATTAATATTCTCCTAATAGAAGCATTAAAGCAGATGCTGAGTTATGTGAAATTTCTCAAGGATATTCTCGCCAACAAGAGAAAGATTGGGCAAAATGAAACAATTGCACTAACATATGAGTGTAGCGCTCTATTTCAAAACAATCTCCCTACAAAAATGAAGGACCCTAGGACTTTTACGTTGCCCTGCACCATAAAAGGGAAGATGATCGGGAACGCGTTGTGTGATTTAGGGGCAAGCATAAATTTGATGCCCTTGTTAATTTTTAAGAAGCTGGACATCGGCGAAGCAAGGCCAACCACGATCACATTACAGCTAGCCGATAGATCAATAAAGCTTCCGGAGGGCAAGATAGAAGATGTTCTCGTGTAAGTAGACAAGTTTATCTTCCCAAAAAACTTTGTTATATTGGATTATGAGGCCGATAGAGAAATTCCTATCATCCTGGGATGCCCATTTCTCGCCATAGGGCGAGCATTAATCGATGTGCAGAAAGGAGAGTTGACCATCCGGGTCGATGATCAAGAAGTAAAATTCAACGTACTCAATGCGTTGAAGTACTTAGGAAATATAGAGAACTGCCAATATATCGAAGAGCTGCAGGGCGAACAGTGGCACAAACCCTTGAAGGACATGAAGGAGGAGGATTTTGAAGTCGGCGCAATGTTGAAGGAGGACTGCACCGCAATTCATACTGAATCTAATTTTGACCCGCTCAAGTTATCTGAACGGACATCACAGCGCATTAAGCCATCTTTAGAAGAGCCACCTGTGTTAGAGTTAAAGTCGTGGCCAGTACACCTAAAGTATGCTTACTTAGGAAGTAACAAATCGTTACCGGTTATCATTTTTGCATCACTGAGTAAAGAGAAAGAAGATTCTCTTATACGGATCCTAAGAGATAACGCAAAAGCATTAGGATGAACCTTGGCAGACATTCGAGGAATCAGTCCCTCGTATTGTATGCACAAGATCCGCCTGGAAAAAGGAAAGAATGGATCAGTAGAAAGGCAACGCCGCCTGAACTCTACCATGAAGGAGGTTGTAAAGAAGGAAATAGTAAAGTGGCTGGACGTAGGTGTCATCTACCTAATATCTGATAGCATTTGGGTGAGCGTGTTGCGAAGAAAGGGGGGATGACAATCATCACTAATGACAAGAATGAATTGGTTCCCACAAGGACAATTACGAGGTGGAGAATCTGCATGGATTATTGCAAGCTAAATTTGGCCACTAAAAAGGACCACTTTCCACTCCCGTTCATTGATCAGATGTCAGACAAACTTGCAGGGAATGAATTTTTCTGCTTTCTTGATGACTATTTAGGGTATAACCAAATAGCAATTGCGTCGAAGGATCAAGACAAGACAACCTTCACGTGCCCATTTGGTACGTTTGCATTTCGACGCATACCATTTGGACTCTATAATGCACCAGGCATTTACGATGCATGATGGAAATATTCTCAGATTACTTGGAGGAGTCAGTCGAGGTATTCATGGATGATTTCTCAGTCTTCGGTAGTAATTATGACTCCTGTTTGTCTAACCTTGAAAAAGTTTTGAAGAGATGCGTGGCAACAAATCTTGTTTTGAACTGGGAAAAATGCCACTTTATGGTGGAAGAAGGAATAGTTATGGGTCACAAAATCTCCAAGGCAGGATTAGAAGTTGACCAGGTAAAAATTGACACAATTTCCAAATTACCCCCACCTGTGAACGTAAAAACACTTAGGAGCTTTCTGGGACACGCGGGGTTTTATAGAAGATTTATTCGCAACTTCTTCTTGATCGCAAGATCCTTAAGTGCACTTCTTGAAGCTGACCGCGAGTATAATTTTGATGAGCCTGTATCAAAGCATTTAACACATTGAAAGATGTACTCATTTCCGCACCCATTTTGATTGCGCCCGATTGGACGCAACCATTCGCCCTGATGTGCGATGCCAGGGGATATGCTGTAGGCGCAGTTTTGAGTCAGCGCAAGGATAAGGTGTTGCATCCTATTTATTATGCGAGCAAAACACTGAACGAAACGCAGGAGACCTATACGACCACTAAAAAGGAAATGCTCGCAGTGGTGTTTGCACTGGAGAAGTTCCGATAGTACCTAATCGGAACGAACA
>NC_052357.1:7936298-7938989 GCF_009727055.1 Benincasa hispida
ACATGGTTATGTATACGAAAATCATTCTCTGCGATTAAAGTATTTAATGACGAAGAAGGATGCAAAATATCGAGGCTGAATACGGTGGGATGTTTGCTCCTGCAAGAGTTCGACCTAGAAATCAAAGACGCAAGGGCACCGAGAACCAAGTCCAGATCATTTGTGCAAGATTGGAAAACTGCGAGGTTCAAAAGACAGAAAAAAGATATTGAGGAAAGATTTCCCCGATGAGCTACTGATTGCATATAGACATTGTGTTCCTGGCTAAATGTGGACATAGTAAACTTCAATAGTTGTGGTCAAACTACGGATGATTGTACATTACCAGCATAAAAAGAAGCTAAGACATATGCCAAATTTTATTTTTTCGGATGCATTCCCTTCTTATATCGACAAGACCTGATCATAATAATACGTCGATGTGTTCCTGCAGCATGAAGCCAAGAACACATTTTACGAGCTCTGGTCATGAGTCCCCCATATGGAGGACATTTTGGGGCAAAGGACCGCAACAATAGTCTTACAGTGCGGGCTACTTTTGGCCAACACTATTTAAGGGCATGCCATGCTGATGTTGTGCAATGCGACAGATATCAAAGATAGGGAATAATGTCTAAAAGAAACGAAATCCATTGACATCAATCTTAGAAGTTAATTATTGATGTTTGGGGAAGTTAACTTCATGGGCCTATTTCCACATTAAGAAGGTCATCAATATATTCTTGTTGCGGATAATTATGTATCAAAATGGGTATGGCTCATCGCATTCCAATATATGACGCAGCCCACTTATGGCAAAGTTTCTAAAGAAGAACATTTTTGCCGATATGCGGATGCTTGGGCCTAATCTATCGGCTAGGGCTCTTTTCACTTTATTAATCGCATAATGCCAATCTGTGACTAAATCCAACGTCATCTCTTATCTGATGTAACCTTGCTTATCACCTGCCAGATTATCTAATGGGCAGGTAGAGATTTTTATAAAGAGAAATCAAAACTAATCTTTCGGAAAAAGCCGTAGTTAATACTCCCAGGAGCGATTGGTCACCCAGCTTGATGAAGCACTATAGGCTTACAGGACCGCCTAAAAAACACCAATTCGGCATGTCTCCGTTACGCCCTGGTCCTTCGAAAAAGCTTGTCATCTGTCGCTTGAGTTGGAACATTAAGCGATGTGGGCATGCAAGAAGCCTGAAGTTTGATTTAAGCCCCAGTGTGGGGAAATCCGGAACTGCCAATTGAATCCAGTTGGTCGAATGACCGAAGGGGTTGCCTATGCAAAAGTGCTAAGATATAACAAGCGAAAAGAACAAAGATAATGGCATCGATGACCACATTACACGACCAGACATTCACGAAGGCAGTAGGTATTATTCTTCAACAGCACATTTGCGATTGTTTTCTAGGAAAGTTGAAGTCTCCGCTAGTCTGGGCCATTCCGAATCAAGACAATATTTCCTCATGGCGCAATGGAATTAACAACTTTAGATGGGAACAACGCATTCAAAGTCAATATCTCTCTCTGAGTTTTGAGTCAACGCAAGGATAAGGTGTTGCATCCTATTTATTATGCAAGAAAAACACTGAACGATGCGCAGGAGACCTATACGACCACTAAAAAGGAAATGCTCGCAGTGGTGTTTGCACTGGAGAAGTTCCGATAGTACCTAATCGGAACGAACATGGTGGTGTATACGAATCATTCTGCGATTAAGTATTTAATGACGAAGAAGGATGCAAAATCGAGGCTGATACGGTGGGTGTTGCTCCTGCAAGAGTTCGACCTAGAAATCAAAGACCGGAAGGGCACCGAGAACCAAGTCCCAGATCATTTGTCAAGATTGGAAAACTGCGAGGTTCAAGGGACAGAAAAAGATATTGAGGAAAGATTCCCCGATGAGCTACTGATGGCAGTAGACATTGATGTTCCCTGGTATGTGGACATAGTAAACTTCATAGTTTGTGGTCAACTACCGGATGATTGTACATACCAGCATAAAAAGAAGCTAAGACATGATGCCAAATTTTACTTTTGGGATGATCCCTTCTTATATCGACAAGGACCTGATCATATAATACGTCGATGTGTTCCTGAGCATGAAGCCAAGCACATTTTAGAGCTCTGTCATGAGTCCCCATATGGAGGACATTTTGGGGGGCAAAGGACCGCAACAAAAGTCTTACAGTGCGGCTACTTTTGGCCAACACTATTTAAGGATGCCATGCTGATGTTGTGCAATGCGACAGATATCAAAGGATAGGGAATATGTCTAAAAGAAACGAAATGCCATTGACATCAATCTTAGAAGTTGAATTATTTGATGTTTGGGGAATTAACTTCATGGGCCTATTTCCACCATAAGAAGGTCATCAATATATTCTTGTTGCGGTAGATTATGTATCAAAATGGGTTGAGGCCATCGCATGTACCAAGAATGACGCAGCCACTATGGCAAAGTTTCTAAAGAAGAACATTTTTGCTCGATATGGGATGCTTGGGCCTTAATCATCGGCGAGGGCTCTCACTTTATTAATCGCATAATTGCCAACCTGTTGACTAAATTCAACGTCAGCCATCGAGTTGTAACTGCTTATCACCTGCAGACTAATGGGCAGGTAGAGATTTATAATAGAGAAATCAAAACTATCTTGGAAAAGGTAGTTAATACTGCCAGGAGGGATTGGTCACCC
>NC_052357.1:7939743-8057509 GCF_009727055.1 Benincasa hispida
TGAGGGGTGTGTTGCGCTCGCATATGTCCTTTGCCCGTCCTTAGCCAAATGCACTATGTTGAGGTATCCTCCAGAAATGTGTTGGTTAAGGGGTGTGTTGCGGGGATGTATGCGTGTTGCCTGTCCTCGGAAAAAATGTATCTGCGTTTATTGGAAGTATGGTGTGAATTTTGAATCATGCACCCTTCTGAATCAAATTTGTAACGTAATCAAATTCTTTGACTCTTGCATAGGCAATAGAAAATTTTGTAATGCGTTCATTTGTAATTTATTTGTATAACTTGTTAATAGTCAATACAATCAGAGTATATATTTACCCCACTTTTTACCTGTGCCTCTGTCTTTATCTTCCTTTGTTAATTTTTGTGACATTCTAAATCTCTTATTTTTACGATCTTCATTGCATTGCTATGATGTATTACATGTTTATACTTAGAAACATTTCCCATACTTAGTAAATTCTGACTAACTCTTAGTTAATTCTTAGTTTAGCAGTACTTTACCTTTTATCTTTCAAAGTTTTGCTCAAACCTTCTTTTTGAAAATTTCTTCTAAGTGTTTGTCTAGTCTCTCCAAATAACACAATAAGGACCTTGCTCATCTTTAAATTTAGGGGTGGGGAAGGTCTAAGCAAATGAGATCAAGATTATGCTGTATCTAAGAAAATGTGTCCATTTTTAATTAAAAATGAAAAAATATATATATTTTTATGCACAACTCCAATGTCAATGCAAGGGAAAACCTCAAAACTGTCCCAACCTGATAAGAGTTTAGTTGTGAAAGGAGCCTGCTTGTAGTTGGATGTTCGTATGACACCCGTAGGAGCAAGCCAAAACGAAGGTGGGTTTCCAAGAACAACGTAGTATGGAAAAAAAACAAAAACAAAAACAAAAGAATGTAAGAGACAACTTCTCTGATTATCATGAGTTGAAGTTTAAACTGGCACACAATAGTCATGGATGTCCGCATGACACCCGTGGGGATAAGCCAAAACGAAGAGTGTAACCATGACCAACAGTCTCTAAATAAAGAAATGACGCAAAGTTTTGCTTACCGCATATAGACACATCAAGTTGTTTTGAAAAAGAAGAGATAAACATTCTATTTTGAAAACTAGAAAAGCATCTTTGAGTAGAATTTTGTCATATAGAAGAATAAAGTAGGGCTTGCTAAGAATTAGCAAGGATAGAAGGAAATTGCGATGTCAAGTAATGTGCCTAAGTGTAACATTCGAAGCAACCAATCGTCGCAAAAATAGAGGATAGGAATTGAGCATGATTTCCTTAGTAGAAAATATGCTTGAGGATAAGCATATATCTAAATTTGGGGGTGTGATAAATTGTAGAAATACAAGTTATTTATGCCACCTTATCTAGATATTGCGGCCAAAAGTTAGTAAATATGCGCCGATTTTATGAAAATTAGCCTAGTATTACAATAATTATAAATGTTTGCAATTACACCCACTAACACCATAAAGATGGAAGACAAGCCGAATTTTACTCTATTTTGCAGGAGACCAAGTCACCGCTTGCGCTCAAGGTTCACGAGAAACTGATCAACGCATTTCTGTCACATTGCGCCTGTTAGTCAACAATGAAGAGATAATTACCGCAATGACGGCGCAATGCGATAGTCGATCCAGAGCTGTGTTTCAACCGCATGTGGTAATAAAAACAACACCGCATGCGAATCCATGATCGAAAGATGCAGCTGAGCAACGCAAAAGTGGAGGATTGAGACACGTGTACAACTAACGGTTGTGCAAAATTGACGGTCTGATTGCATAACAGAAGGAATAATATCCCTCAATCTTCGAAATTACCATAACCATCAGTGGGGACCACAAGGTCGGAGTCAAAGACCTGCACCTATAAATACCCCATAGATTTTAGAGAAAAAGGAATGCTATGGGATACGGGGTAAATGCTGCAAAACTGTTGAGAGAAAAGGTTGAGCTGAGTGCTTAAGTGAAGAAATCCGGAAAGAAGACGAGATAAGGCCAAGAGGTGAATCTCATATCTAATTTGCGAAACACTCGACTGAAAGCTCTGTGCAAAGATCCCTGCTACCGGTAGAGCAAGCCTGAGAGGGAAGCTCTTCCTACCATAAAATCCATCCTATCTGGCAAGCAGATCTTCATCGAATCAGTGCCAAGACATTGTCACTTGTTTGTATCTGTTCTATCTCTTTCATCGTTGTATTTCATGTTTCCTTTATCTATTCATTCACACACCATGTATCAAACACTTAATAGAGATATTAAATGTTTCGATAGCTTTCATTTATCTTTTTCTGTCTATTTCTGTTTACTCGTCAATCACTTTCTTCATGATGTCTTCTTAATTCCCTGATAAGCAATATGTATTAACCAAGTACTTAATCTGTGTTAAAGATATAAAATGCGTTTAGCTAAGGCATGCTAGACAGCATTTTACCTGTGAGAGCAGAAGTGAAGATGCCATTCTGATCTATCGAGAGAAGGTCAGAAGAATACGTTAACTAAAGCGAGTAGTACTTCCAGACATGGAAGTAACCTTGTGTTCATTACGTTAGTCTCTGTTTCACCACAGACATGTGGGAGCGCGGCCGATCACTGAAAGGTGTACGCCAAGAGAAGAGCGGAACAACATTTGTAGCTTCAACACAATTGAGAACTTGCGTTGTTTATATTATTTGTCTTTCTCTTTCTATTATGTTCATAAGACTTGCCGCCGCATTCCACCTCTTTGCACAACTTTCACAGCCAGCCTTGACCCTAGAATTGTGTAACATGAAGCCTATATCTTGTATCATCTAGCTTAGGTTTATTGTATTTTATTTTATTATCGCATCTTTACTGCTTTACTTTATTTTATCGCAATTTATATACCTGTACAAACACATTTTTAAAAAGATTGAAAACCTGGTCGCATATATCACAAACATACCACAATAACCTAAATCAGTCCCTGTGTTCGACCTCGGGTCACACCAAGAAACTTGTGATGGAATTACACTTGGTTTTATTGTAAGGAAACTTGTGCAACGCATGGCATACTACGTGAACACCCATCATTAATGCATATCTAGCGGTAGTATCGCATCATTTCGAGCATAGAACATCATCAATCATATCTATCAAAACCTGCGTTACACCTACTACATTAACAAAAGTTGTTGATGAGAGTTCATCTAGTAGGTCAAATTCACCTCAAGAGTTGAGGGTGTTAGGGTTGATGCCCTAAATCTCGTAGGGTCACGTAGTTTGTAAACACCTATATGAACAAACGCTTGTGATGTAATAATATGAGATATTTTCTTCACTGTTGTCTATAAAATATGAGATATTTTATTTGCATTTACCACAAACTAATAAACTAAGATCCCTGGTTATCGTTGTAACTTAAACATGTATGTGGAAACATACAAGCGAATCATGCCTTAAGCGAATCATGCCTTAAGTGATAACCTAAATGGTTTGTAGTATATGGATATAGGAGGGAAACCTTATCCTAGTGGCACTACGGATACGACCCGCTTTGTAGATGTTACAAGTGTTGTAAAGTGCTACAGATGGTCTAATCCTGATCATTCATGTGGAGACATTCGAACGGGGGTGTCTTATACAAAGGAGGTTGTATAAGACCAGACCACAAAATGTTTAGTCTCGTTATATAACGTCCTTCATGACAAAGACTTTCATTTCACTAGGATGACCATAGGTAACATGACCTTAATCCTAAGTGAGTTGGGAACTCTTGCCTATGAAAGTGGTCATTTGATTTGCATGGGTGCGAGTGGCGAGATTGTCGACTCAAACCTACCACTTTGGGGATTCGTCTGATTGGGGAGCTGGGAACTCAGCTACACAAGATGGAATTCACTTCTTCCCCGAGCAGGGGTAAGTAGATAGATTGCTCCTTTAAGGGCTGATTCTGGGGCTTGAACGATGTGGCGCCACACACTTTCTCATAGCCCGAGAGGTGTTCACTTATAGTAGAACTATGATGTATTATTCATTAGAAGAATCAGTGGTACTTAAGAAGTTAGATGTAACTACAAGGGGAAAAAAGTAAATTAGCCCAACTGTACTTATGCGCGATTTGTGAAGGGTCATCGTACTGTTGATTGGTTATATCCAATAGACACAGAAATATATATGTAGTGAGAAGAGTGCAACTGTCAGTCTTTAGTGGAGTGCCCGACAGTTAACGGATGGTGGATTTCGTGATTAAAGAGTTTAATCAGCTATTCACGTATCGTTGGATCTTCAAGCTACAAGTCCATAAGGTCCCCTTGGTAGCTCAATGGATTCAAGTTGATAATCAGTTTTTGGGTCAGTTTGAAGTGTTCAAATTAACAAGAGGGAATTTGAATATATATGATATGATTAAATTGGTTCAATTGTATGTGATATAATTGATATGATGTATGAGATACATTAATTAGAGGATTTTGATATAAATCTGATTTATATTAAATAAAAGAGAAATGAACTATGGTTTAAATATCACATGTGATGTGATATTAAAACTATAGGTTATAAATATAATATGATAAGTTAGTTATTATATTTATTTATAATTAAACAATTATATGATAATTGTGGTTGGTTATTTTCTCCATTAACCGTAAAAGTGGGTGGTTGTTTTCAGTTTTGAATAATTGAAGGATAAAATGAAAAATATTTTGATTTTTTAAAGATATCGCTTCATTGTGTGCAGTACTAATATTTTAGCTCAGGAAAGACTACACAATAGCCTTTAAGCGAGAGCATAAATGATCGTGTAAAGCGATGTACTAAATGATCGCATGCTAAGCGAGATTTACTCAACGATCGTATAAACGATCAAGCGTGATACTAAACAATAGTGTACCAATGAGATTTACTAAACGATCAAGCATCCCAGTCTATGTGATAGACAGAACCTTCTCCCACTTGCTTGATCGTGTAGCTCGATCGTTTCCTTCCTCTATACCTCTACCAAATCCAAAAAAACTCACACCTTCTGTATTCTCACTCCGAGAATACCAAGGTTGTCGAGCGGTGGTGTCGAAGGGTGTTTGTTCGTAGAGAAGACTGTTCGTGATAACTAGACGATTGGGTAGGCGATTTGAACGAAAGCGAGAGGTTGTTGTCCACTTGTTGATGGGAGCGAGAGATTCACAAAAGAAGAGTTCTTCAAAGGTATGTCTCTCGTTCCTTTTGTTTTTTATTACTAAAGCATGTTGTAATTTATTCTAAGATGCATAACTGTTCTGTTTGCGTGTGAATGCCTTTAATTCTTTCATAATGGATTTGAATGGATCTTGCTTCCACTCACTATTCTCTTGAATAAGAGTTTCTTTAATTAGTATCAGAGCCAGGTTCTAATATTCCAAATCCATTGTTGTATAAAATTGCATTTACTTTCATGGTGGGTGTTAAGCATGTCTACATTTTGTTTAAGTGTTAAATGTGTTTGTGGAAGTGGATTAATGGAGTTTCTTGGATGATTGCCTTTGGTTGTGAATTTCTTTTACATTTTCAAAGTTAATTGTAAGGGCCCCTGTGTTTTTGGGCATTTTAACTTGCTATCGAGTCTGTAATTCAAAGTGTTTGAGTCAGTGGGAGTCGCTCGTGATGAAGCTTCAAGGCATGAAGATGCGCATTACTTCAAGGAAGAAGAAGACCGAGAGTTGGTCAGATCGTGTAAACGATGGAGTAAACGATCGTTGAGTATGAGATACTCATTGCAAGGTAGACGCTGTTAGGATTGGTGTCCTAATTCTCCCAGAGTCTTATTATTTGTAATTATACACATTGTTATGAATAAAATAAGAGTTATTTCGTTCTGGCATTTACTCATATCCAATAAACAAAGCTCCATGGTTATTGTATGTAAACTTAAGCATGTATATGAGATATAGAAGTGGATCATGCCTTAAGTGATAACCTAAATAGATCTATAGTATAAGGATTAAGGAGGGATACCTGATCCTGGTGACACTAAGGATATGGCCCGCTTTGTAGAAGTTTGCAAGTGTTGTGAACTACTACAGATGGTAGATCCTGACCATTCATGTGGAGACATGCGAGTAAGGTGTCCTATACAAAGAGTTTGTATATGACCGGATCACGAGATGATTCGTCTCTGTATATAACGCCGTTGATACTGGAGACTTACATCTCGCCTAAACGACCATAGATGACATGACCTCAATCCTGAGTGTTTTGAAAACTCCTGCCTTTGAGGGCGGTCTTTTTATTAGTATGGGTGAGAATGGCCAGATTGCCAACTCAACATGCCTAACTTTTTTGGGAGCTGGGAACTCAGTTACACAAGATGGAATTCACTCCTTCCCCGAAGCAGAGGTAAGTAGATAGATTTCTCTCTTAAGGGCTGATTCCAGGGCTTGAACATAGTGGCCACAACTTCTCTTTGGACAAAAGGACTCAGTCATAGTAGGACTATGACTTATGTTCATTAGAGGGATCAATGGTACATAAGGAGTTAGATGTAACTACAGGGACATAATGGTTATTAGCCTAGCTGTACTTACGAGCGATCTGTGAAGGGTTATCGCACTGTTGATTGGTTGATATGAACACATAATATTTTTGTAGTAAGGAGAGTTCAACTGTCGGTCTTTAATGGAGTGTCTGGCAGTTAACGAATGGTGGATCCCATGACTAAAGAGTTTAGTCAGTTATTCACGTACCGTTGAAGTTTTGAGCTATAGGTCTATAAGGTCCCCTTGGTAGCTCAATGGATTCAAGTTGAGAATCAGTTCTTGGTGTTGATTTGAAATGTTCAAATTGACAAGAGGTAATCCGATTATATATGATATGATCGATGTGATGTATGAGATACATCTAGTGGAGGATTAATGTAAATGAGATTTACATTAAGGACCATGAAATAGAAAAAGAGCTATGGTTTATATGTTTCATAAGATGAAATATTAAAACTATAGGTTATAAATATAGTATGGTAAGTTGGTTATCATATATATTTATAATAATATTCATTATTGGATAATTATCTTTTTTTTCTCTAACAACCAATTGAGTGGGAGGTTATTGGTAGTTTTCATGGTAACCGCGAGATAAAAGGAAAAATGTTTTCCTAAATTTAGTAGTTATTGAATTGAGAGTTTCTATTCTCGAAAATTTCTCACGGTGTCTGTCAAATAAATGAGATTTATTAAATGACAGCTGAAGAGAGACTAGACGATCGTGGAGTGTTTCTATACGATAGGCATTCAACTGGCCGATTAGCTAAACAATCATGTAGCTTTTGCTAAACGATCGCATAGCATTTGTTAAATGATTGGGCATCGTTTATACGATAGACTTGTCATCTCCCACTTGTTCAATCGTTTACACGATTGTTCCTCTGGTCTCGTCCTCTAACCAAGTCCACACAGAGCCCGCACTTCTGGATTCTCACACCGAGAATACCAAGGTAGCCATTGTGGTGGTGTCGTACTCAACTTCACATCATCGAGGTTTTTGGAGGCCGTCCGCTGAGTTCGTTGTGTTCGTGATCTTGGTGTTTGTTGTGTTTGTGGTCGCTATGATTGTGCAGTGTAGCGGTTGTAGTGTTCGAGCATTCGTGATTATCGTCTTGCTGTGAACGAGCATTCATAATCAAGGGTGTTGAAGATGAGTCTTCAAAGGTATGTTAATTCTATCCTTTGATCGTATAGTAAAGCATGTTATAATTTCGTTTTTGCATAGCATATAGTTTTCGTTTCTTAATTGTAATTGTTGTTATTCAAATACGATTGAAATTTGGAACGATCATTCTGCTGCTTATGAAAATCCTCATGTTCGATTTCCTTCA
Source organism: Benincasa hispida (assembly GCF_009727055.1). Taxonomy (NCBI): domain Eukaryota; kingdom Viridiplantae; phylum Streptophyta; class Magnoliopsida; order Cucurbitales; family Cucurbitaceae; genus Benincasa; species Benincasa hispida. Next base: position 7,947,555 of record NC_052357.1, read on the forward strand.
GACGCGCGTGCACTAAACGATCGTGTAGGTCAGCATGCTTCATCGCATAGTCACTAACTACACGATTGCTCAATAAATGTTACTTAGCACTTCTTTTTCGATCGTCTAGACGATCATGTTTCATAGCATAGTAGTTGTCTACACGATTGTTTAGACTTGCATTTAAACTTGGTGTGCTGCATGATCGAGTGGCCTTCATGCTTCATCGCATAGTCAAAGGTACTCAATCGTTGCTACGATCGTGGTTACTTGACCACTTTTACTAAACAATCAGGAAGAAGGCTTCGCTTGGGTGGTTCAAGACTCGGTTCGCTTATTGAACCGATTTGCTCGATGGTTTTATGTAATAGATAAATTTAATTTTCGATGTTTTAGGCTGATCATCCCGGTCCATGATGACGAAAATTAGCTGCCAAAAACTTGATGACTAAAATTATGTGGGACGCAATATTGCGATGCATGTCTTAGATTATGTGTTGGTTCTCATGCGTCAGTAGTCATGCGTTGAAATGAAAATATGCATTACTCTTACATGCGATGACTATGTGTTCCTGTCACAAGTTTTCTTGCTCTCGTGCCAAATATAACGCAAACGCAAGTTTCTCGGGTGATTCGAGGCCAAACTTAGGGACTTGTAGCTAAATGCTATGCGGTGATATGTTTGCGGCAGATGAATAAAAGAATGATAGGGGGAATAAGCTAATAAACTACTTCTACTCCTAACTAACAGATTAAGCGGTGAAAATATGATTGAGAGGTAGAAATACGACAACTATTGACGCGTAGTAAATGCATGGAAAAATAGGTAAAATGTGAGGATGTCTTCATCGCAACCCTAAGCTTGACCACAAGGGCAACCCCAGCCAACGCAAACTAATGCGATCATGCCATACACGCCTGCCGTAAATGCACGTGATTTGTAATAGCAAACAAGACTTATTCCTAAGTCTCCATTCTTGCTTATGCGATCTTAATCTAGCTCTCTCGAGCCTCGATTCTAACCTAGCTCTCTCAAGTCTTATGTTCTTTCTTTAGACTCTCTCTCGAGTAGCTCTAAAGGTGTGATGGGCGCATACATAAGACAAGGTAACCACAAAAGCCTAGTTGACGTAAGATTATTCCTATCTCTAGTGAACACTTGCTTACATTGCTTAATGCGACCAACCACTTACCCTCCTAGGTAGTTGGTTGTTGCTAATTTTACTCATAGACAAGCATTGCGTCCGCCTATAGACAGGTGTTGCTACAGCTTCACACTAAGCAAATAAGGTTTTCTCACAACACTCACGCAACGCACACCTCCCAGTGGTTTGCTACATGCTTCATATTCCTATGCCGCATGATTAAGTATGTGATACTCTAACAATCTTACTCAATGATGAGATGAAAGTTAAGGATGCTAAAAAAAGGAAGATGAAGATGGAATCGAAGGAAATATAGAAATGCATTGATCACAAAATGTATTAATTCCTTAAGCCAAAATGCAATACAATACAATATAAGGAAAGAAGAGAAATGAAAAGGCTAGCTGGAAGCAATGTCTTGCTTCCAGTAGATATGTGTCAAGGCTGCCGGTGGTGCCATGGATGAGCGGTAGAGCAGACTCTCTCGATATCTAACTCTAGCGAAGGCTTCGATCGTCACTCGGAATGGATGAAGGAGATGAAAAACTATCAAGCTTTCCTCTCACGCTTTCGTCTGGATCACAAGGATCCGCCCTAAGGTGAGCCTCAGGCGATAAACCTTGGATGGATTGAAATTTTGCTCAGCAACTTCTATTTATAGAGCTTGATCGCCGACAACATTAATGGACCTACTTTGATTCTGACATTGGTGGCGCGATGGTCCTTTTCTGAATCTCTGCTGCTAACGGCGTGGTAGGTGAAATGTCAACATCATCTTTTGATTCTCCTGAGGAATGCGTTCATGTTGCATTCCACCAACCTTGCGTTCATTCCTCTATTATGGTTATCATCATGTAGCCACAATCTCCTTGTGATGACCGCATTCACTCGATGGCTGCAACTTCTCAGCGATGACCGCATTTGTTTGACGACCGCAACTTCTATGCAATGGACGAATGCGGTTGATGGCCGCAACATCCATGTGTCGAACGTATACGTTCGCCTTTGCGATGGAGAAATTCTCCGCATGCGGTCGTCTTTGCGATAGCCCGGCTTCTGCGTATGCGTTCTCTTCCTGCGTTAGCTACAAAGATAGACTATTGAACGCATACTAACACATAATAGTGGGTTAGCCAAGATTCTTAATGTCGAACGACGTAAACTCATTTTTTCATGAATTCCTAACATATTTGCCGCATATTTCACTTAACAATCCTCATAATTCTAAATAAAAGGCCTAAGATGACGTGTATTTCTGCTCGTCATCAAGTCCATTAATTTTGTGAATGTACATAAGACGTATGTTTTATTATATGTCATATAGTATGCCATATAGTTGAAATCCCACCATAGGTTATGCATTGGTCATGCATCATCTCTATATTGTAAGAGTTATGATATAGTAGTTTGCATGATTAAATTACTTCAAGAGCATGCTCATGCATCATAAATATAAGAGTTATATTTATGCCTGCATTAAGCATATTCATGCACCATCTTTATATTATAAGTGTTATAGTATAAGAGTGTATGAAAGCATGTATGCTTAGTTCATTACCAAATATATATGAGTTATATATAGTAATGAATGAACATTGCATGAAGCATGATACATAGGTTAAATTTATAAGAGTTGTAAATACCTAGTCTAGCTTAATAATGTGAATGGTTTTGGTTGTTTCCTTTTATAATAGTTATATTGGAAATTAGAACTAAAATCAATAAGAAAGACATGCATGCAAACTTAGGCTTGAATCATGTTTTAAAAGAGTTTTAAAATTTGATGGAGATAGACCTAAGATCACGGTTCTAATGAGATTAGAAACCTAAGATTTAATCTTTTAATCAGTTTAATAGGATTAAATTGACTAATAAAAGATTAAATATGTACCAAATCTATATATAAGGACCTTAAGGCGAGTTCTGTCTAGGCTGGGGTACTTAAGATGACGGAAACAGAACATCCCTACTTGGGAACCTACCTAGAAAAGTGAATTAGATAGATTTGATGCATGCATGCAAATTTGATGATAGTCCGTTAAAGAGTTTAATGGGACTTGATTCAAACTTGTTTAATTATCAAAGACAAGAGTTTTTTTTTTTTTAGAAAATTAAACTCACACTTAGATAAAATCAATAGCCAGATTGTCTAAGTTAATGAACCCTTAGGTAGAACATACATTGGGAGGTATTTGGAGTATATGATACTTCACTTAAACCTCTTCACGTTTGTCCTTAATGTTCACACCGTGAGATCTATCCTCGGTCTCGAGGTACTCTGGGAGTGTCTCCCTAAAGGATGGTGTTTGGGTAGGTTAATACCAAGGTGAATGGAGAGAATGTTCATAGTAAGTGGGAGTGGGACATGTGACAACATATCCCACAGTCTCTCTCATTAGGTTGGATAATGTTTTGTGCATCGCCTCGAGGCACCCATGGAGTGTCCCCCTAAAGGATGATAATTTGCACGACTCTTTATCTGATCTCCTGTATAGGATAAGGTCGCTTTAGTCTCTTGTCCTAATCTACTTTTTCCCTAAGATGGGCGCATTAGGGCTGGACTCTAGGGCCTAAAATGAAGGTTACACTTACGCGAAATTGTTAAAGGTTAACAGTTCTGGACCAAAAAATGGTGACTGTTAGAGTAAGTTACCAGATTTGTATCAAAAATACCCTTAGACTTAAAAAAAGAATTAAAAAATAATCTTACCACTAATGTTTTCATTTAGAACTAATGGTAAGGATTTCCATTTGAAAATTTAAGTGTATTTTTTAGACTTTTTAAAATTTAGGGATTTTTTCATTTTTTACATAAAATACAAAGTTAAATGATATTTTTTATAATTTAGTCTTTAAATTATTAGTAATTTGTTTCAAGAATGTCCCTAAATTATAGAAAATTTCGTTAATGCCCTTCAACTTAATTGGGCCTTGTTAGAAGGGCTATCCGCACAAAAAAAGTTCCATAAAAAAAAAAAGAAAGAAAGAAAGAAGGGAAAAAAGAAAAAAAAACATCACAAATCACAGCCTAAGATGGACGGTAGGACCTGCCGGAGGGCGACTGCTTGCCAACTAACGAACAACGAAAGTCAGCCACCAAATACAAACTACTAAGAAAAAAGGAATCTCAGACTCGTCGGAAATGAGCGAAGAAGAACCTCCCAAGCTCTACGCCAACAAACCCAAGAAAGGTATCATTCCAAAACTCATAACCCATTTCCCCAATTCTTCATGTCTTCCAAGTTTAGGCCCAAAATGGTTGCTCCAAGAAGCGATCCGATTCAATAATTCATTTCAATTATTGGGGTTCTTTTATATAATGGATGATCAATCGGCTTTTTGCCTTTTTTCCGTCTGCAAACAGCCCAGGTCAAACAATTTCAAGAACAGCATAAAGTCAGAGACGCTTCTTCTTCACCGGCGCCACCAGCATCGTCGAATATGGCATCCGCATCCGCATCCGCATCCGCGTCTTCTTATCCTTCACCGCCGCAGCCTCCGAAGGAATCATTTGCAAGGCGATATAAGTTCTTATGGCCCATGCTTTTGACTGTCAACCTTGCTGTTGGAGGTAAATTTTCCCTCTCCCATGATGTGTGTTTAGTTTCTGGTTGTTGTGTTAATGTGTTTGATCCAGAGCGTTAAATGCCACAACGGGCAATCGGGTTTTTTAAATTTTATTTTGTTTACTCGGTTGTTCATGGAATCTTTGTATTTGGGATTGGTACTCTCTACTGAAATTTATGGTGGAGCGGACCAGTTTCTTTAGATTCTCAAATCCCGTTCTCTTCTTTCTGGTACTCGGACATTTGGGTCTTTCACCCTAGCTATGCAGATATCTTTGCTCGGAGGAATTCTGTATGCTTCGTTGTTTTGCCACTAACGTTGGCATAGAGTTGGGAATGATCAGTTTCCTGTGTGATTCAAGTGTATATATAAGCATGAAATAACTGAAATTTGAGATCGATCAGAAACTAAAACCAGTTGTGTGCAATAAATTTTCTGATGATTTTGTTGAATACTCTCTTCGATCGAGGATGGTCTGCTATGACAAACTAGCACAATAGTACTTTTCAGGTGTATTAGTTAATCTAAAACGTGTCATGGAACCACAAGTGAGTTAATTAGAGTTGGTTTTTTGGTCGAACCTGACATATATTGGTGAGTGGTAGAGATGTTGGTGGTACCGGAGTTGTCTTCAATCCAGCAATCTTTACATCTTCCAGTAGGGCAAAGCGTTTGGCTAAATTAAACCTACACTATGATAAGACTGGGAGACTTTTGCCCTTTTATCTTTACATTCATTGTCAATGTCTTTATCTAGCTTTTGGACAGAAGGGAAAACGATGACCAAATGTAGGGTTTTTATCTAGGTTTGATCGTTTTGAGATTGCTTGAGTCAAAGCTTCTTCTTGGTGCTCCCCTTCCAGGAAATTCTCTGATTATTGTTCAAGATATTTGTTTTAATTGGAATGCTTTCATTCAATCTATGTAATCATGTCTTTATGACATTTAGTTTTCTATTGGTATTGTCATATTTTGTTTTGGGATGTGATGAGGGTGCTATAGGTGTGTAATCAACCTAATTGAGATAGCCGGGTGTACTTGCTGATCCTTAGTTCTAGTTCTTGTTAGTTTGATTGTTTCTTTGTAATTCAAGCATTAGTCTCTTTTCATTTCATCAATGAAAAGTGTTGTTTTTATTTAAAAATAAAATAAAATAAAATAAAAAATTGATGGGGAGGGATGATTTGATCTCATTGACTTATGTTGTCAATGACGCTATCTTTTCTTTGACCAGGAAGGGAAGTCGCCTCCTTTGACCTTTTGAAAACCCTTGTAGAACAATCCTTATAGTTTTCAATCTAGCATTTTGCCTAAAGATTCTAAGAGACAACAGCTCCATCCTTGGTGTTAATCATCTTTATAGCAAACACCTCTGGTGGGCAACTATGACTTGTTTTCATCCCTCTCCACTCAATTTATAACCCGGTATTAGACTAAAAATGGAAGTTTAGAGATCTATTAGACTCTGTTTTAAATTCAGGAATTCGTTTGACTCGAAATTGAAGCTTTAAAGGCCTATTAAGACGTTTTTAAAATTCAGGGAGCTAATAGATGCAAATTATGAAACTTAAGGATAAAAACTTGTAATTTAACCTTAAATTATTGATGAATAATGAAAACCACATTCTTCTAAAAAAAAAAACAAAAACAAAAACAAAAACAAAAACCAGATCTTTATTAAGAAAATGGAAGGATAGACTCCAGGGCAATACAAGAAAAACAATCCAAACCAAGTGGAGCCAAAATAGAAGGCATAGATGGGACCCTTTCAAACAGTATAACAAAAAGTTTCCTCCAACCTCTTCATAATTAGATGTTTTTCTTACCAAAGGTCTGACAGTAAACTGCCTAAAAGGCTCTAGTACCCGAAGTTTTTTATGTTCCCTCCTCCAGCTCTTTCATCAACAAATCTAATAGCACAATAGGCTCCCTTCTTCATCCTTTAAACTTCTTGTTGTGATATGCCAACTCCTACGAAAAGAAGCCAATATTGTATTTGCAATTCAGTTATACACCACCATCTTTTACAAACTTTGGTACATCTCAGACAGGAAGTTCATACCTTGCCCAAACATCCTCCCAACAATTTGAATCAATCTACCATTACCCACTTCAATCTTTGAATTACTTTATACAGCCTTCTTCATTTTTTTGCAATATGGCAAGAGAATGTTGGGCATAGCAGTATATTTGTTTGACTTTGACATTAGTTGGCGTTATCCTCTTTGTCATGAGGAGATGGTAATTCAACTATTATCCTAGCGTAAGAGGTTACAATTATTTTGTGGAACGGTGTAGTGCACGCAATCCTTTGGAGGTTGTGGCTTGAAGAAACCAAAGGACTTTCCAAGGGATGGAGTTGAGCATGGACAACCTATGGGATGACATTAAGTTTTATTCTTCCTTTTGATGGATCCATTACAAATTTTATTGTAACCATGATCTTTTGCAATTTATTGCCTATTGGGAAGCCTTTTTTGTAACCCCCTGGCTTTTTTGGAGATATCTCATCTGCCATCTTTTGATATGCCCTTTTGATCTTATACAATAATCAGTTTACTATTAAAAAAATATAAGGAAAAAAGAAAATATTTTTCATTTCTAAAATATTCCTCCATTGACTTCTCCATCTCCCCTACTTCTATGAAAAGTGAACCAATGTTCCTCACTCTTCCATATACATACTGCAAAAGACCTTGTGCCAAAACTGATCTGACTTATATTTTTGTATAATTATATCTTTTATTGTCTTAAGTTTCTTGTCTTTGAAGACTGTCCTGTCCTTACATGCATACGTGCACATATATTGAAAAGTTTGGGGTATTTGAACTACATATAGTTTCTATTCTTGCTGATACAATTACGGTATTAGACAACATGAGAATTGATTAATGGTCCTCCTTGGACATAATCTAGTGTCTTAAGTTAGAGATTATGATATCCACGTATTAGTTCTTGGTAGTGATGTTTTTCTTCTCATTTCCCTTTGAGGATGACAAACACTTGTTAATACGAAAGCCCTAACCTAAAGGAGCCCAGCTCCACCATTTTCTCCTCCACTAGGCACCAGCTGTAGGTTGAGTGCCCTTTTCAAGGAAATATAGAACAGCAGGAACATTCTAATAGGTTTGATTCACCTTATTTGTGGTTTGGGGCGTTAGGTCACGGAAATTTATCATCTTGCAATTGTTTGGATTCAGTAGTTGTCATTGTTTTTAGGAATATTTACTTGCTTTTGCACAAACTAAGACGAGTCTGTTAACTGTGTAGCTTATCTATTTATGAGGACAAAGAAGCAAGATGAACATGTAGCAGACGAAGATGCTGCCCCGGATTCAGCTACCAAGATTGCTCCTCCTGTTGTCGAGGAATCTTTTACCGGACCAGCCATTGTGGAGCCTGTGAAGGTAAGAGAACCAATTCCGGTAGACCAGCAGCGTGAACTTTTCAAGTGGATTTTGGAAGAGAAGCGCAAGATAAAGCCAAAGGATCGTGAAGAGAAGAAACGCATCGATGAGGAGAAGGCAATTCTCAAACAGTTCATCCGAGCAAAATCCATTCCTAACATTTAAAACTTTCCAAATGTAGCAAGCAAAAACATATTGACTATTTTAACATTGCTGATGGAATCTGAATGTTGATGGTTTCTATGGTCCTAAAACGGTTTTGTATATTTCAAATCCTCCCACCCCCACCCAACATGCTAGTCGACGGGATGAACATGATTTTGTCCAGAAAACCAGCGATGAAATTTGTTAGGCCTACAGAACATACCTTTCACTGTTGAGGAAAGGAATATCTAGCCTTTTTTGGTGTTTGTTTATCTTTAGGTTATCTGGTTTGTTTGAGGAGAAACATCCATTTTATTAGAACTCAACTTGAGAGAAAATCCAAAGGAACAACTTCTGCAACTTGAAGAGTTTCACGTGGGCAGAATGAAATAATGCACCATTTCCCAAATGGATGTGGACATATCCAATGCGTATGGTGAGATTTCTCAATCTGCATGCATAAACCTCCAAAAAAACCAAACTAAATGCAACTTCCAATGGGTCAAGTTTTTGCTGCTCTTTTTGGAATATTTTGGTCTTTCTAGATAATCTGTCATAAGCTCCTTCCAATGTGCCTGCTGTAGGCTCCATGCTTCAAAAAGAATCATATAGGATTGATGAAATGATGCTGTTAAATAAATAAGAAGTCACCAATTTAAAGCAAAATCGCAATCAAAAAATGAGTCCTCCCTTAGAAATTGTACAAAGGGTCCAACGAGAGATTCTTGGAATTGCAAGTGTGCAACAAAAAGAGATGGGCTTAAAATATATTTTTCCCTCCTTTTCTAATCTTTTGTGAAAGAAACAACCATTTCCCATCACCCAACAATGGTAATAACATAAAAAGAAATGGGTTTTCAAGTGAATGAAAAAGGGTATTAAAATTTTTGTCGGTATCTAACCATTTGAAAATCAACCATGAGCTTACTTGAAAGGCAATCTTTGTAGCTATTTGTTTTTCTCGATACCCAACTGTTGTAGAGTCAGACAGATTGTCCTGTGAGATTAGTTGAGATGCATGCAAGAGTTGACCCAGACACTCACAGATATATTAAAAAAAAAAAAAAAAAATGTTTTCAAGTGGAAGGAAAGGGTATCAAAATACTTTGCATTTGTAAAATGAGAATGAACTGTGGAATGGGACAGAAAACTAAAAAGGAGAAAGGATTTTTAGGTGTAGGAGGACAAAAGTTGAGAGTAGGAGATGATGATGAGAGAATGTGGTGTGGTTGTAGTTAATTGATTCTCACATGAATGCATGGGGCTGCCCAGCTAACATCTTTCATTTGGTGGGGGAGGCTTCAAAGCCATAAGAGTGATCATATAGCTGTGGGGACTCTTTTTCACAACCATATTTATTTCCCATCTTTAAACTCTTAATCATTGATCTCAATCTACATGAATGAAGTTTTTATTTCTTTATGAATCATGGTAGTCATAGTCATTGATTGCTTTAGAATACAATCATGGTATGTTTATTAAAGAATGCCATTGTATTTAGACTGATGAATTGAATGTCATGGCTTTTGATTTGTTTGTTATTTCTTTACTTTATCATTCAAACAATTTCTCGTGTATATGAAAACTCACATCAGCTGACCAGCTCCCACACAATCAAGTATAAGCTCTCTTTCTCTCTTTCTTTCATATAAAAACTCATTTTTAGCTCTCTTTCACATTATGATCTTTCTCTGTCTTTCTCTGCTGCACGCGTGCACATACACATGGAAACTCATTCTTCAATCATTCAAATGGGAAAAGATGCAGTCAGAGCTGTGGTCAGAGCTGTGGTGATGATGATTAAGCATATTTAAGAGAAGCACAGAGAGAAAGAGAGAGAAAGACAGGGAGGCAGAGGAAATCTTTGTCCAAAATGGATAGTTTATGGGATGTTTTGGTAGTGACAGCCATTTTTTTTACCACCATTATTCTCTATAGGAACTGCTTTAGACTTCTCAGATCAAAATTCTGCAACCAACTCCCTTTGGGCTCTCTTGGCTGGCCTTTCATTGGTGAGACTATTGAGTTCATCTCCTGCGCTTATTCGGACCGTCCCGAAACCTTCATGAACAAACGTCGTCGCCTGTAAGTTATCCACAAAAAACCACATCCAAATGCCTTCAAATGCTGATCTGATGTGACTTGTGAATGTTTCTTAATGGGGTTGCTTAGTTTTTATTATGAACCAAAGCTTCATTTTCTGTAGGTATGGGAAGGTGTTCAAGTCACATATTTTTGGAAGTCCTACCATTGTTTCTACTGATTCAGAAGTCAGCAAGTTCATTCTGCAGAGTGATGCCAAGGCTTTTGTACCGTCTTATCCGAAATCTTTGACAGAATTGATGGGGAAGTCTTCTATTTTGCTGATAAATGGGAGCTTGCAGAAGAGAATTCATGGTCTTGTGGGAGCTTTCTTCAAGTCTTCACATCTCAAAGCTCAAATAACCAAGGATATGGAGTGTTATGTCCAATTATCAATGGCAAATTGGACTGAGAACAATCTTATTTACCTTCAAGATGAAACCAAAAATGTCAGCTCTCTCTCTCTCTCTCTCTCTCTCTCTCTCTCTCCCTTTTGAAGCTTGAAATTTACCTGTGAATTCTTTCTTTTTTCTCCCCCTCAACAAAAAGACAATAGATAAAAATGTTCCATCATTGCTGCGTTGATACTAGACAAAAACAGTGACTTCCTTTACCTGATTTGAGTGAATCATTGATGTCCAAATAACCCATTTCTCTAGCTCCTACTTGGGTTTAAAGATGATTTCAGTCAAAAGTAAGAGAACCCCACAATTTTTGTTATCATTCTGTTTCAAATCATATTGTCCAAGAATTTGACCTTTATAATCATTTTCTAGCTATCTATTTTCCTGTTAAAAAAGTTACTAAGTGAACCCCTTTTGTCTCCAGATTTCCTTTCAAATATTAGTAAAGATATTGATTAGTTTAAATCCTGGTCAAAGGATGGAATTTCTCAAGAAACAGTTTCAAGACTTCATTGCTGGGCTTATGGCTTTGCCAGTGAACATACCTGGAAGCAGGCTTTACCAATCCTTGCAGGCAAGTTGGACTGTAAAAGGTTTAATGTCCTCCTTCACTCTTACTTTCTTACTGCATTCTAAAAAATGATGGAGCTTTATTTGTTCCTGAATTTCAGGCCAAAAGGAATATGGTTAAACTAGTAAAGAAGATAATACAAGAGAGAAAAAGCTGTGGAATTTCACCTGTCCCAAAAGATGTCATGGAAGTTTTGCTCAAAGATGAAAATGAAGAACTAACAGATGATCTAATAGCAGAGAACATGATTGACATGATGATTCCTGGGGAAGATTCAGTGCCAATCTTAATGACTCTTGCAGTAAAATACCTTTCTGATTGCCCCGCTGCACTTCAACAGTTAACGGTATGTTGTTTTTCTTACCAATTCTCAATCTTTTCAGTTTCATCTACTCTGATACCCTGTCAAACCACTTAACTCAAAAGTTTAAACAGACGAGTTATGCTAAATTCAAACTTCTTTAATCAAGACGTCAACAAGCATGGTAGCGAATTTTGCTTTAATGAAACACAAATATACTCATAGATTTTAGCTAGTTGTAATTTTTATCACTTGGAGAAGGAAATATCCTTATTTTCCTTGCCACTTTAACAATGTCCCTATCAGGCATGTTCCTTATAAGTTAAACGTTAAACTATTAAAGATACTCCTAAACTTTGCCTTTGTAAAAAAATATTCTTATTCTTTTAAAAGTTGCAATATTACCGTTGATCTTTTATAAACATTTCAAATTACATTTGGAGTATAAATCTTTTTAGAATGTTGAACGAAAATAGGGATTTAGAACAGTGTGGTGATGACTCAAAATAAAAATTAGGATCCAAAGACTGCCTCATCCCTTACAGATCTCGAATTTCATCTTCTACTTCAAGGGTAGTTTTGAAACATTTATAAAAGATCAAGGTAACTCTCCAACTTTTGAGATAATAAAAGTCCAAGGGTATTTCTTGAAATTTAGCCCAAGTTAAATGCATAGATTGTTGTGTATCTATGAGTAACACTTTAGTGTTGTGCAAAATGCTATTGTTCCTTGGGTTGTTTGAATAGTTGTTAAACCATATGGCTCTTTGGACTGATATGATCAGGAGGAAAACTTGAAGATGAAAGGACTGAAAGAGCAGCTCGGTGAGACGTTGCATTGGAGCGATTACTTATCGATGCCATTTACGCAGAGTGTAATACATTGATTAAGCTTTTGATAAAGAAGAATGAAAGAGTAAGAATAATAATGGTTGTTAGTAGCATGAATGATTATATTGAACTTTATGGTTTGATTTGAATAGGTGATCACTGAGACACTAAGGATGGGAAACATTATAATTGGGGTGATGCGTAAGGCAATGAAAGACATGAAGATAAAAGGATACCTAATACCTAAGGGTTGGTCAGTTCTTACATACTTTAGATCTGTTCATCTTGATGACAATCACTATGACTGCCCTTACAAGTTCAATCCATGGAGGTGGCAAGTAAGAAGAAGAAGAAAAAAAAAATTGTGCCTCTCTCTCTCTCTTTTTCTATCTTTTGCTTTTTATGTTTATCTCTCCTTAATAGTCTTGTGGTTGAACAGGACAGAGACTTGAGTAGTTGTAACTTCACTCCTTTTGGAGGTGGACAAAGACTATGCCCTGGACTTGACTTAGCTAGGCTTGAAGCTTCCATTTTCCTTCACCACTTTGTCACTCACTTCAGGTACCTCACTTCCAATATCACTTTCTCCATCTCAAACTTTTCACCCTTTTTTCATCCTTCAATCAAGTTCCATGTTTGGAAACTTAAAAATGTTTTCAACTAACAGAAAAGTTTTTATCACTTGAAAAGACATTTCAAATAAGCCTTAAGTTTCGTCTAACTTGATATCCTATGTTTTTTTCTTAATTAGAGTATAACGTTAATTCTAGGAGTGTTTATTAAAACCAACTAAACCGACAAAACAGAATTGATCCGAACCGAAAATTCTGTTTTTAATGAAGGCTCAGTTTGGTTTAAAATTATAAGAAAACCAATATTATTAGTTAAAATAAATATATAAAAAAAAACGAACTGGATATTTGTGGTTGGATTTGGAGCAAATGATCCCAAAACTAACTTCATATGGTATATTATACAGATGGATAGCTGAGGAAGATAGAATCATAAACTTCCCCACAGTGAGGATGAAGAAGAGGATGCCAGTTTGGGTGAAGAGAAGAAGGGACCCATGACAATGGCAAGAGAAGCTTCCTTTTTGCCAAAAAGGAAAAGCACAACTTCAAATTTAACTTCACCAATTATACAACAAGCAAACTTACTTACCTTTGCAACAAGTAGGGGAAAAAAGGCTCACATTTAACAAAGGGAATGGGGCTAAAAAGAGGACGGTTCAATTATGACACTTTTATCCTCTCATGTGCTTATTGAGACCGATAAAATCCAAAAAAATCCTACTCAACATACTTCGTAGTTCGTATGCGTGTTTGTCACTTATTGTAATTGTAAATGATATATGTGTATGTATGTGTATGGTGTATTAGTTTATCTATCTAATTCAAATAGTAATGGATCTTAATAAGTAATGTATAGTATATATTTTTTCTTTTTTGATATATGAAGGGGAAATTCGAACCTCTAACTTTGAAAGTCATAGTAAAGTACTATGCCAATTGAGCTATGTTCATTTTGACATAATGTAACATAGTTATCAATTATATTGTTTTTTTCTAAAAATTTTTTTGGCACATTTTAGTTAGCAGGAGTTTTTTTTTTAGAAATCCTTATTTAATACTAAAATGGCAATATTAACAACGTTTTTTATTTTTTTTATTTTTTTGGGGGGGGGGAAGAGAAATTGGGAAGGATATATATATATTATTTATTTATTGTCATTTAAAAAGCCATTGATATTCTATGGTATCAATTTTACACTTTTAACAAGATTCAAGAGGATGATTAGTCCTTTTAATGATTAATTTATTTTCATTTTCTAAAGAAATAGGTGATTTTGAAATTGTTTTCATGAAGTAGAGATTTTATGTGTACCTTAAAAGATTTCCCGTATTTTAAATGGAAAAGCATTTAAAAAAACCATTTAATTTATTTTCTTTTATTTCAAAAGTTGCTTCCTAATTGGGCCTTAAAACCCTAATATACTAGTATGCTTAAACTATTGGGCCGCATGGGTTTGAAGATAGGAAAATGTATGGGCCTAACAAAATGATGGCCCATATTCTTCGGCCTCAACTTGTGTAAATAATCTTTGTTTTATTTCCAAATTAACTCAGCATATAGCTTGAATTCAATTGAGATAAAATGTATACTATCCACTAAAAGGTTTAAATTGAAACTAAATTTTTGTATATATACATTCTTTATAGTTTATAATTTATTCTCTATAGTTTTTCATAAATAGTATTTTTTTAGTATAAATGGGTATGAGAGAATTAAATTATGGGAACTAGTTCAAATAAAGAATATATATCAAATTTCCTAAAAAAAAAATTATAAAAGACAGAGAAAAAAAGCATATATCACACAACATATTATATATATATATGTGTGTGTGTGTGTGAAGGTTTGGAGAGAAATTGAAAAATATGAAAATTTGCAGGTATTTTAGTGTAATTTTGGAAGGAAGTTAAACATTCTTATAAATAACGAAAAATATAGGTGTTAGGGTTGATGTTGATGTGTAGAAAGGCCTTTTCTTATTGCCGTCGGTACCCAAACATTTGATTGTAATTACAATTCTACTCAATAAAGTCAGACGAACCAAATTCTTAGGTTTCAACTACTCACCGACGAAGCCTTTCATCCGTCGGTCAGACTCACAAGTTCCAACTTCCACAACCTTCCTCCTCTCTCTCCGTCGGCTTTCCCAAATTGCCGGGATTCTCCCCCGCTCCGATGACCACCTACGGCACGATCCCCACCTCCGCCGCTCCTGGAACCTCCTCCGACCTCGACTTCGTCTCCCGCGGCAAACAGCGTCTCAAAGCCGGCCTCGCCACTCGCGTTCCATGGCGGCTGATGTTCGATTTCCACTCCTTCACTCTCCCTTTCAACTTCCACGAAACTTTCTCTCGAATCAAAACCAACATCGTTTACTTCCGTATGAACTATGTCATTATCGTCCTCTCAATTCTCTTCTTGAGCCTCCTCTGGCATCCGATCTCCCTCATCGTCTTCACCGCCATGCTTGCCGTTTGGCTGTTCCTGTATTTCCTTCGCGATGAGCCTTTGATCCTCTTCGGCCGTTTGATCAACGATCGATTGGTGATGGCTCTGCTCTCGGTGTTCACACTTGTGTTCTTGTTTCTGACAAAAGCGACGCTCAATATCCTGTTGTCGCTTCTGATCGCTGCTGTGCTGGTGCTGATCCACGCCGCTATGAGGAAGACGGATGATCTGTTCTTGGATGAAGGAGCTACTACAGTCTACACTTTCGGTTCGGATGCTCCTGGAACCTCAGTTTCTCTTTATTCTTCGTAATGTTCAATTTGATTTCCATTTCCAATGAAGTTAACGATGTCTTTATTCATCATTTTTTTTCTTGTTTTGATTTTGTTCAATCAATCATCTGTTAGGGAATCCATTAACGAACAGACTAATCGTTAGTCTTGAAGTTGAAGAACAGAATTTAGGGATTTGATTTCCACTAGAACCATTACGAAATCGAGTCTCTCTCGAAGTTCTCGATTTAGGGTTTTTGTTTTCTTTCTAAATCAGAATGAATTAGAAACAAAACAACAATGAAATCATTTTGGTGAAATTTCAATAATTACCTATAGACTTACAAACTTCACCATTTCTTTTTTCCTTTTTCAGTTGAATTGAACTTTGAAATTAGACAATTCTTTCAGTTTTGTGGACTCTCAATATCATTGAACTTTGAAATTAATAATAATAATAATAATAATAAATAATAATAATAAAGTCTTGTATTTTCTTTAATTTTTCCATAACATAACAATATTGGTATAATGTGATTCGTGTCTATGGCTAAGTAAACCTAACTCATAATCTCATTATTCTTTCATTTCCCAGATTGAGCAATCATGTGACTTTATGTGATCTAATGACGAGGTTTGGCTCAATAGTAATTGATATTGAGATTGAGGTTAAATGTTTGATCTCCATTTTCGTTGTAATTAAAAAAAACATTGGAAGTATAAAACCAAAAAAATTGATTATTTTACCACACATAATGAATTAAAAAAGAGCATATGTAGCCTAATATGTTGTAGATGGAGGACAAGTGGATAATCTGTTTATGCCAACATATTTTACATTTGGACTTTACAGGAATGCAGACAGTAGAAGGTTGTATTTTATTCTTTATAAGATTTTTTTTCATAGAAAGTCTAATTTATTTATTTTGACTCATGGTATTCATAATTTAAGTCTCGTTTGGTAACTAATTTGTTTTTAGTTTTTGAAGATTTAGTCTATGAACATTTCTTCGATCTTTAAATTTTTTTAATTTGTTATCTGTACTTTATCAATGTTTTCGAAAGCTAAACCAAAATTTGAAAATTAAAAAAAGTAATTTTAAAAAATTTGTTTTTTTTTTTTTTTTTAATTTGATGAAGAATTAAACTTTTGTACCTAACAAAAAATGCACCTTTATTGTAATGATAAAAGAGAATTAGGGGTGTTCGAAAAATTTTATGATCCAAAAAAAATCGATCAACCCAACCTAACCAAATTTTGTGGACTGGATTGTTTCATGGGTTCACTTAATATAACCTAAACCAACACAATTATTTATACATATATTGATTTATTTTTATTTAATTACAACATTTTTTGAATAATTTATTCTTCAACAACTCTTAAAAGTAGCTTCTTTGCACTTTAGAAAGAAAATTTTCACTATATAAATTGAAATTGAGTTGTTAATCTTAATTTAATATATGAAAATAATTAAATTAGATTTTTACATATTTATGTTTTTCTTCTTTTTAGAACAAAATTTTAAATAAATGACCTGATTAACCCGAACCAATCCAATCCAAATATTTCATGGTTGGGTTGGATTCATTTTTTAATGAAGGTTATTTGGGTTGAAGAAATTTACGATCCAAACAATTGGGTTTTGTCTAAAAATCTTTCAATCCAATTCATGAACACCCCCTAAGAGAATGGTCAAAATATTATTTTGGTCTCAATGGTTTGGTTAAATGAACCTTGCTAGTAAATGTCTCGTGGAGCCCAAAAGAGAGGCAAGTGCCTCGAGGCCATTGAGCTACCCAAAGCTCAGAGGCTACAATCTGATTAAAAAACGAGTCTAAATCTAAGAGGGTTGACTTGATGAGAGTCGCCCCTTGGCTCGAATGGGGCGATCTCTTTGGAGATCAGCCCCAGGCTATAGAGGCGAAGGCCCATGAATCAAGTAGGCTAACTCCTAAGGGAAAGAATGGGCAACCTCCGTGGGGTCAGCCAGATATGGATTACACAATCTTTCTCTCTTACTTGAAGCATCCCAATAATCTTCACGAGATTCCTATCGAGCTTCACGTTCTCTTACACCATTAAACCTTAATACAAATAACATGTGAAGTTGACATTTAAAGGCATGAGAAAAAATAACAACTTTTTTACCATCTAAATTATTCACCAATTTTTAAAGGCGCGAGAAAAAAAAACTTCTTACCATCTAAACTATCACCTATTTGATACTCACTCGAGTGTTAGAGTGTGTGCAATTTGACACCAATTCCTTTTCTTTTGTAGGGTATTAGTGCAATTTTTCCTATCATACTAATTTGCCATTGATCCGAACTTAGGTATAACACAAATGTACTGAGAGACTAAAATTGAAAAATCGAGAATCATATTATTAAGGTCCCGTTTGGTAAGTATTTGGTTTTTTTTGCTTTTGTTCTTTAAAATTAAGTTTATTTCATCCACATTTCTTACAATAGTTTGCATTTTTCTTAAGTATAATTGTTGAATTCTTAGCCAAATTCTAACAACAAAAACAACTTTTTGAAAGTTACTTTTTTTAGTTCTCAAAATTTGATTTGGTTTTTTTAAACCATTGGTGAAAAGTAGATAAGAAAGGAAGAAATTTGGAGGTAAAAGTAGTGTCTATAGGCTTAATTTAAAAAAATGATTACCAAACGGACCTAAAGTGTGATTAAACCCAAAGCCATAATCAAATAAATTTGGGTTTTTTTTGTACGGATGACCTCATTTGAGAGGTCCAAATAAAAAATGGTCACCTGTAGAAAAAGTAATGGAAAGTGGCCTTCTGTTGACGTCATCTATGTGTGATTTTACCACTTCGCCCCTAAGATGCACCTCGTGTGCTTGCCAGCTCGATCCTCGATTACTCGTCACTCGATCCTCGTTTGCTCATCATACGATCCTTGATGCACAATCACTCGATACGACTACAATTGACACGTGTATACTCGATCATAAACACGTCATACTCGATACTTGATTAATGTCTACTCAATCATTTTGAAAATTTTGAATTCTTAACTCGTTTGAAGTCCATTATTTTACCACTTCAACTCATTTCTCAGACTATTCTCTCTCGTTTTCCGATTTTATATCCCTTGACGACTACACCTCTAATTCGAAACTCTCATGATTCTCTCTGCATCAGGTAACATTATTCTCTTTGTTTATATTTTGACATCATTCATCTTTTTATTTGTTATATTTTGGCATCATGTTCCTTGAGATGCATTTCATGTTCCTCGATACTCGACCAATACAATTTTTATTTTGGTTTTCATATCTTGCATGTTTAGCTGGAGCTCGAATTGTTTTCGTTTCGTTTTCATATTTCTGGTATTTCGAACCGTCTAAAGTTTAGGGTTTGAGTAGGATAATTCATGAAGGTGGAAAATCAAAACGAATGTTCGATAATCGATCATCTAGTCACATGTAATGTAGCAAGTAAGGGACACTATATAGCATGTATTATGTATCTGATATCGAGTGATCGTATATCGTGTATCAAATATCGTGCATCGTGCATTGAGTATTGAGTATTGGATAGAATGCTTACTAGTTACTTTCTGTTTTTTTTTTTTTTTTTTTTTTGTTGTTATTTTGTGTAGTATGGCTAGACAATTCAAGATTTCTCCCCAGGATCGTTTCCCAAGCCAAACGATCAGTCTACCCTCTCACATTGGAACGACTAACAAGATTGTGAAAAAGAAGACGATTAACAAGATTGTGAAAGAGAAGCTTACTCTCACTCAACTTGCCCTCTTTGAGAAGATGGTATTTGGGCGATTCGTGAACATGGACATAATCTTCAACAGTCCATTGGTCCACTACATTCTATTAACCGAGGTTGTAGATGATAGAAAAAATATAATGACCTTCGATTTAAATGGCACAGTTGTAACATTCTTCAAAGAAGACTTCCCGTTGGTGACGGGATTGTGGCGGTCATCTGATCCAATATTTGTAAGGAGAGGTGAAGCACTTTGATCATTACGTAGTAGGTACTTCAAGAATGATTTTGCAGGGGACATTATCATTGGTGCCTTAGAGACAATGTACAAGGAGATGGAGTTTGAGAAAGACATGGATGTTGTGAAGATGACATTGATCTGTTGCACTGAATTGGGTATGATAGGGAGGGAGAAGATGAGGGCCAATGTCGACAAGATCTTATTAATTGATGTGGAGGATTTAGATTACTTTAATTCCTGGGAAAACGTGCTATGGGAGAGGACGTTACTTGGACTACAATGAGGATTGAGTGGCAAGGCAGATAACCACAGAAAAGGTCTAAGAACAATAAGAACTACATTGTCAAGTACAACCTACCAGGGTTTCCTCATGCATTCCAGGTAATATCCATTCATTGGCCATAAGAGATCTACTTGTTCTAATTACAATATGACTTATTATTTATTCTTGTTTTATAATCGTTTATGAATTATGGTAAGTATGAGCTTACGAGATCATTGAAGGAATCAAATCTCGCAGCGGAAGCGTTATGAATGCCTTGCATCCCGCGATTCGATTTTTACATAAATAAATTCATTATACTAAAGAAAAATATAAACATGTAAATTAACATGCTTTAGAAAAAAATTAGAACAACTCTTACCTTTATAGATTCCTAAACTTCACGAATAATCCTTTTGAAGTTCCAACGAACGACTCCTACGACGATCTTGATCACGAATGATTTCTTGAATAATCTCAAACACTACTGTGGGAGTAACCTCGTTATTCTAGGAAGAGCCGACATCGAAGGATAAAAAAGCAACGTCGCTATGAACGCTTGGCTGCCACAAGCCAGTTATCCCTGTGGTAACTTTTCTGACACCTCTAGCTTCAAATTCCGAAGGTCTAAAGGATCGATAGGCCACGTTTTCACGGTTCGTATTCGTACCGGAAATCAGAATCAAACGAGCTTTTACCCTTTTGTTCCACACGAGGATTCCAATAGAGGGATAGATGGTATCCAACTATTAGGAGGAGGAGAGGATAAAAGGCTTTTGAAGAGTAGAGAAGATTTTCTTTGTGGCTTAGGAAAAATTTGCACAAATAAACTCATGTCCCAAAAGGGTCATAAGGGAGGCTTTATATAGAGAAGGGCCAAACTCTTTTCCTAATCATTTTTCCATTTTCCTTTTGCACAGTTAATTAATTAATTAACACCTATTTAATTAATTTGCATAATCAATTATGTAATACTTATTTAATTAATTTCATAATTAATTATATAATACTTTATTTAATTAATTCACACAATTAAATAACACTTATTTAATTTAATTTGCACATTAATTAAATAATTAGTTTATACTTAAATTCAATTAAATATATATATATATTATATATATATATATAATCATATGTTTATGTGCACACCTCTCTATTAATTAATTTTTTGTGAATCTAATTCACTTGAATTAATTAATTGAATCTTATTCAAATATTACTTTCCAATTTATTGAATTATAGATCATATTCATAATCAATTATATATTAATCACATTAATATATAGTTTTCTTAAATTAATTTGAACAATTCAAATCATCCCTCTTTAGTGAGATTAATTGACTAAACTCATTAACCAAATTAATCAATATTCGTTAACTGTGGGTACACTCCACTAAAAACTCACAGCTACACTATTGTCACTACATATATATTTCTATGTCCATGGATATAGACTAATAATAACAAGTTAGTCCTTTACGAGTGTCCGTAACTCCAATTGAGTCAAATCACCGTTTTACCCTTAGGTTACCTTTGACTCCTCAAATACCAGTGCTCCTCTAATGAACAACCTATTTATGATCCAACCAATAAACAGAAACCTCTCTCAAGCTAATGAGATGATAGGGCCCTTTATTCAAGTCCTAGAGACACCATTCAACGGAACACTCATCTACTAAGGGTGTTCATGGGTTGGATTGGGTTGGGTTGAAAGACTTTTTAGACCCAACCCAATTGTTCGGTTTGTAAATTTCTTCAACCCAAATAACCCTTATTAAAAAATGAACCCAACCCAACCCAACCATGAAATATTTGGGTTGGGTTGGGTTGGTTGGTTGGTTCGGGTTAATCGAGTCATTTATTTAAAATTTTGTTCTAAAAAGAAGCAAAATGTAAATATGTAAAAATCTAATTTAATTATTTTCATATATTGAGTTAAGATTAACAACTCAACTTCAATTTATATAATGAAAATTTTCTTTCTAAAATGCAAAGAAACTACTTTTAAGAGTTGTTGAAGAATAAATTATTAAAAAAATATTGGAATTAAATAAAATTAAAATCAATATATGTATAACTAATTGTGTTATAAGTAACAAAAAAAAATACATTTTAAAGTGAATAATAAATTCAGGTTGATTCGGGTTGGTTTGAGTTATATTAGGTAAACCCATGAACCAACCCAGCCCATAAAATTTTCATTTATTTGAACCCAAACCAACCCAAATGAGTTGATAACCCAACCCAAACTGCATGGTTTGGGTTGGGTTGATCGATTTTTTCGAGTCATCGGATTTTTTGAACACCCCTATCATCTACTTACCCTTAAGACGGGAAGAAGTGAATTCCATATTGTAGTATTATGTTTCTAGCTCCCCACTCGATCTTGTTCCCAAAATGGTAGGCATATTGGGTGGTGAATTGGCCACCCTCACCTATACAAATCAAAAGACAATCCCTCGTGAACAGAGTTCATAATTAACTCAGGATTAAGACTAAGATGCCTAGGTCATCCTATTGAAATAGGAACCTAACTAGTTAATGGTGTTACATCTAGTGGTTATTATTTCGCGGTCCATTCTTATGCAAACTCATTGTATAGGATACCCTCACTCGCATGTGAACTACACGAACGCGTTGGATCATTGCATTTGTATCAAATACAAAGTGGGTCGTATCCATAGTGTTACCAGGATAAGGTACCTAACCTTATCCCTATACTATAGCCCCTTTAGGTTGTATCTTGAACAACGATCCCTGTATGTCTCCACATACAATCCAAGACTCACAAGGAAACCTTGGATGTTAGTTTATTGAATTTAGGGTTATTAAGACAAAATAGACAAACAACACAAACAATAACATTTATTGAATTAACATCTATAACTCTTTATTGATGAAGGCCAATTAATAACATTTACTATCTACAAGTTTTAGGGCATAAAACCCAACAAACTCCCACTTGAACTAAAACTCTAGTCAATAGGTTGTACATGATATTAGAATCCAAAAGGTGGGATTATTGTAAATACAATAAACTAGGACATCTATATACCTATTACATATCTCTCACATGCTCTAGATTAAACAATGTATATGTCTCATAGACCTAAACTCTCTAGATGACCCTCAAACACTTTAGTTGTGAGAAAGCCTTCGCAAATAGATCAGCAATGGCTATTGTCCAATTGTTGTCACAGTATAAGGTGACGGGCAAGTCCATATTTGGAACCACTTTCAAATCGCTTAGGAACTTCCTGAAACAAACTACTTACTTTGCTGCTTCACAAGCAACTATATACTCAGCTTCCATAGTGGAATCTGCAATACATCATTGCTTGATGCTACGCCATACTACAGCTCTCCCATTCAAGGTAAACACTGATCCTGACGTTGATTTCCTAGAATATTTGTTAGTTTGGAAATCAGAGTTGGTGTATACTGTAAAGATCAAATGCTTTGCTCCATACACCACATTATAATCCCGCATTCTCCTAAAATACTTGAGAATGTTCTTAACCGTAGTCCACTGGTCTAACTCTGGATTGGACTGGTACCTGCTAACTATTAATGTCAGTAAGGTACCCTACATCATTCCCAATGAGTAGGATATCTCCACATAAAGTACTAGAAAAGCTACTTCATCGTTGATGATTTTCTTGTAAATATAAAGTTCATCATCGTTTTGATCAAAACCAAAAGATTTGATCGCTGTATTAAATCTAATGTTCCAAGATCTGGATGTCTGATTCAACCCATAAATGAATTGATTCAGCTTGCAAACCTTTTGGTCTTGATCTTGAAGGATCTCAAATCGAAGGGAACCATGAGCGAAAGCAAGATCGTCCCAATTCCCATTTTTCATCGAATGTAATTTTTTTTTACAGTAAATCAAGAACAATTTACAAAATTATAGCATGCTTTAACAAAAGAAAATTTTAAAGTTTCAGAAATACATATCTTTGAAGACTATCTTCAATAATCCCTCGAACAAAATGTGAATATTACCATAAAGGTTTCCTCGATATTCTCAGACAGATAACTCAGGAGCGGTGGGTTCTAGCTATTTTGGAATGAGGAAAATTCGGTTTGAGTAGAGAGGAGGGAGAGTTGAGAACGTTTTTCAACAGCTCAAAAATTACAGAACTCTTTCTGTCTTTTTCACACTAAAAAAAACGATGAAGATCAAGTAAGTTGTTGAAGGAGACTTTCTCCTATCTATAATTAAAATATCCATACATCCACTTACTGAAGGAACTTGTATTGAAGAAATCCTTGAGCGGAAGCGGATCGTCCATGAAGGAAATCAATCACAATTTCCATGAGCAGCGGAAGCAAGACTATTCCAAATTACAATCATGAATCAACAATACATTTATAGTCGACTTTAAAACAAACGGTTATACAATTATACAGAGAAATTACAACATGAACAATACAGAAGAATAGAGATCAAACTCTATACGAACATCGACAGAAGCGTCTCCACACTCTGATGCGCAACTCTGATAGAACAACAGCAACCACGAACACTCGATCTACACGATCGCAACACCGCACGAACACTTTGTGCTCGTCCTCAATGATCTCCTCGGTCACAAACTTCTCCACAACACGAATGGCCTCCATAGCACCATGAACGGCCTCCAGAAAACCTCAACGGTGTCGAGTTGAGTCTGACACCACCAACAAGGCGACCTTGGTATTTTCGGTGTGAGAATCCAGAGGGTGGGCTCTGTTCGGACTTGGTGTAAGGCAGACGAACGGAGGAAAGAACGATCGCGTACACGACTGGGCAAGTGGGAGAAGGCTAAGACCTATCGTATAGGTTGATGCCCTATCGTTTAGACAAAGTTATACGATCGTCTAGCAAAAAGCTAGACGATCGTATAGCTCTATGGTTTAGCTCGGTCTTTCGCCTACAGACTCTACATGATCGTTTACCTTGGACCAGCGATTGAATAGTAAAGCTATGCGATCGTACACTGTACGATCGTTTAGCTAGCACCTGCATGATCGTTTAGCTCGTCCAGCCGTCGTTTAGTAAATCCGTATTTACTTGATGACTTACGTGAGTTTCTTTTCGCGGAGAGAAAATTAAAAAATTCTTTTCAATATTTTTAAAAAAACTTTTTTTTCAAAATAGGAAACCACTTTCCTTTTAAACTCACGGTTACCATGACCAATAACCACCCACTGCTTTGGTTATTTAAAAGAAAAAGTATTAATTATCTAATAATTAATATTATTATAAACATAAATGATAACCAACTTATCATACTATATTTATAATCTATAGTTTTAATATTTCATCTCATGAAACATAAAACCATAGTTCTTTTTCTATTCCATGGTACTTAATATAAATTTCATTTACATCAATCCTCCACTAGATGTATCTTATACATTATACCGATTATATCATATATAATCAAAATACCTCTTGTCAATTTGAACATTTCAAATCAATACCAAGAACTGATCCTCAACAGAATCCAAGTTACCAAGGGGATGTCATGGACCTGTAGATCCGAAGCTCCAACGGTACGTGAATAACTAACTAAACTCTTTAGTCACGGGATCCACCATTCGTTAACTGCCAGGCACTCCACTAAAGATTGACAGCTAAACTCTTCTCACTACAGATATATTATGTGTCCATCTTAACCAATCAGTAGTACGATAACCCTTCACAGATCGCTCGTAAGTACAGCTGGGCCGATAACCGTTATGCCTCTATAGTTACATCTGTCTTCTTAAGTACCATTGGTCCCTCTAATGAACATAAGTCATAGTCCTACTATGATTGAGTCTTCTCTTCCAAAGAGAAGTTGTGACCACTATGTTCAAGCCCCAGAATCAGCCCTTAAAGAAGCAATCTCTCTACTTATCCCTGCTTCGGGAAAGAAGTGAATTCCATATTGTGGATTGAGTTCCCAACTCCCAGATTAGACAAGTCCCCAAAAAGGTAGGCATGTTGAGTTGGCAATCTGGCCAACTCCACCCATACTAATCAAAGGACCGCCCTCAAAGGCAGAAGTTCACAAAACACTCAGGATTGAGGTCGTGTCACCTATGGTCGTTTAGGTGAGGATGCAAGTCTCTAGTATCAACGACGTTATATACAGAGTCTAGTCATCTCGTGGTCCAGGTCTTATAACTCTTGTATAGGACACCCCGCTCCACGTCTCTACATGAATGGTCAAGATCTACCATCTGTAGTAGTTTACAACAATTGCAAACCTCTACAAAGCGGACCGTATCCATAGTGTCACAAGGATCAGGTATTCCCACCTTAATCCTTATACTACAGACCGATTTAGGTTATCACTTAAGGCATGATCCACTTGTATATCACATATACATGCTTAAGTTCACATAAGATAACCAAGGAGCTTTTGGATATGAGTATATATAATATATAATCACTACTTTATTCATTGAAAAATGTGTATCTTTACAAAACAACGAGACTTCGGGAGAATTAGGACACCAATTCCATCAGTCCAAATTTCATTAATTATTGAAAACATAATTTACAATAAACATACAATTATATATGCATTTACATTAAACTACAACATGCTTTTTACAGAAAAAAAGGGTTCAAGATCATTACCCTTGAAGAACCCTTCTTCGTGAAATTCCCTCGAAAGTCACGAGCCTCGAACAGAAACAACAACTTTTGAATACCTTCTTCAAGATATTCTCGAACAGTAACTCAAACACTACCACAAAGAGTCCTTGGTATTCTCGCGGCGAGTACCCAGGAATGGTGGGCTCTAACTACTTTGGTTAGGAGGATAGTTTGGGTGGAGGAGGATGAAGATTGAAGATTCTCTTAAGAACTCACAGAACTTTTCTACAACTCAATTGTTCAGCAAATTCCAACATTAGCCATAGCGGAAGAAAAAAAATAACTTTTCTTTTATTCCTCTTGCCATAAAATTGATAACTACCCACTAAGGTGGTTGGAGAGAAAAGGGGAAGTTATTATTCAAATAATTATTTATTATATGTTATATCAAATATAACATATAACCTATAGTTTTAATATCGTATCACATACAATATAAACTATAGTTTCCTTTCTCTATTTTATGGAATTTAATATAAATCATATTTATATTAAATTTAACAACTATGAATCACATCATAGAAAAATATATTTGAATCTCATTCAAACATGTTTCCTCTCACTAAACTATAATGTATCAAATCTATTATGATAATTATATCATATATAATTGAAACAATTTAATTATATCATATATAATTAAGTCCCTCATATTAATTTGAGCAATTCAAATTAACCCAAAAAATGATTGTGAACTAAATCCTTTTGAGCTATCAAGAGAACCTTATAGACCTGTAGCTTGAAGCTTTAACGATACATTAATAATTAATTAAACTCTTTAATTACATTATTCATCATCTGGTAACTGTCGGGCACTCCACTAAAGACCGACAGTTGCACTGTTCGCACTACAAATATATTTCTGTGTCCATTGGATATAACCAATCAACAGTACGATGACCCTTCACAAATTGCTCGTAAGTACAATTAGGCTAAATTACTGTTTTGCCCCTGTAGTTACATCTAACTTCTTAAGTACCACTGATTCCTTTAATGAACAATAGATCATAGTCCTACTATGACTAAACCCATCTCAGGCTAGGAGATGGTGTGGCGTCACATTGTTCAAGACCCCGAATCAGCCCTTAGGGGAGCAATTTATCTACTTACCCCTACTTCGGGGAAGGAGTGAATTCCATCTTGTGTAGCTGTATTCTCAGTTCCTCAATCAGACGAATTCCCAAAATGGTAGGCTTGTTGAGTTGGCGATCTGGCCACTCTCACCCATACAAATCAAATGACTGCTCTTATAGGCAGGAATTCGCAACTCACTCAGGATTCATTTCATGTTACCTATGGTCATCCTAGAGAAATGTAAGTCTCTATTATGAACAGTGTTATATATATGATAACTAACTTATCATATGAAATATATTAAATTATATGTTATATCAAATATAATATATAATCTATAGTTTTAATATTGTATCATATACAATATAACTTATAGGGTTGTTTGGGGTGCTGAGTTGAGATAGGATGTCTGGAGTTTACATATCTGTGGAGTTCATATATCCGTAGAGTTCATATGTTTATATTTGGGGTGCAGAGTTATTTGTCTGAGTACATATGTCTGTGTTTGGGGTGCAAAGTTGAGTTCATATGTCCAGATATCTGAAGCAGTTTTTTGAACTCTAAATAATATGCTTTTATGATTGCTATTTTTGTTTTGAAACTTTTTATTCAATAATTTTACCCATCTTTGTTTGAATAAAATATGGATTGCAATTTTTTTCTTTTAATTTTTAAAACTTTTCTTTCTTTCTTTCTTTTTTGAGCAATGAACAACAATTAACTCATTACATTTCTTGTAGAAATATGGTTAAATAAAATGAGAAACTAAAGGGAAAAAAACTTTTGATTCTAGTTAAATTTTCTCTATGAATTTCATTATTATCTTCTTCTTTTTCTTCTTCTTCCTATTGTTGTATATTTTTACTATGTCATTAATTTTTTTAATTAAATTTCCCCCATCATCGTAATAGCCAATGGAATGTCCCACATTTCTTCAACAATTTCACTTTCATTTCCTCTAAATTTAGAGGTTCATCAGAGAAAAAAATCTCTATTTTTCACTAATTCTTGCTGGAAAATATTAAAAAAAATCATTTTTAACTTTTTGTCTAGATATTCTTAACACTCATTTGATATGTGAATTCATTACGTGTAAATATTGCACTTAATGTATGTAGACAAAGTAATATTTTTTATATAATTAACAACCCTACAACATACATTAATAGTCACTAGTCTTATAGTAGTCGGAAGTGGTTGTCAAAGTTGATTATCAAAGATAATTTTTGTTGGAGTTTGTAGTTAGAGTGGTTGTCGGAGCCCAAAATTGGTCACATGAAGGTGTATTGGAGTTAGTTGTCGAAGTTTGTCATTAGAGGTGGTTTTCGAATCCAAGAGTTGGTCGAGAGAAAGTGGTCATCGAAGTTAATCATTGAAGATGATTTTTGCAAGAGATTATAGTCGGAGGTGACTGTTGAAGCCTGAAGTTAGTCGCATGAAGGTGGTATTAAAGTTGGTTTTTGAATTTTGTCGTCGAAGGTGGTTTTCGAAGCCTCAATTTGGTCGTCGGAGTTGCTCGCTCAAAGGTTATCATCGAAGGTGATTTTCATTGAAGTTTATAGTCGGAAGTGATTTTCGGAGCCTACGAAGGTGGTTGTCAGAGTTGGTCATTAGAGTTTGTTGTCGAAGCCAATTGGTCGTCGGAGTTAGTAGCACGAAGGTGGTCGTCGAAGTTGGGTCACTAGAGGTGGTTGTCAAAGGCCAGATTTGGTTGTCAGAGTTGGTCGTGTGAAAGTTGTCGGAGCTCAGAGTTGGTCACCAGAGCTGTAATCGAAGGTAGTTGTCGAAGTCCAGATTTCTTCATCGGAATTTTCATTAGAGGTGGTTGTCGAAGCTCGAAATTGGTCGTCGGAGTTGTCATCAGAGGTGGTTGTCGGAGTCAAGAATTGGTCACCGGAGTTGTCATCAGAGGTGGTTGTCGGAGTTCGAAGTTAGTTCTCGGAGTGTGGCAATGGCTGATGGGTGGAGCCATTGGAAACATGGGAAGAAGGAAGAGTTGGGGCGAGTTGGTAAAATATACTAACTCAACTCCACCAACATTTAAAGTTGGTGGGCCAAACAATGAGTTGGTATATTATACCAACTCAACTCAACTCATGTTGGTGATCCAAACACCCCCATAGTTTCTTTTCTCTCTTATATGACATTTAATATAAATCACATTTATATTAAATTTAACAATTATGAATCTAATTCATATTAATAATATTTGAATCATATTCAAATATTTATTTCCTCTCACTAAAACTATAATGTATCAAATACATTATAATAATTATATCACATATAATTAAAATAACTTAATTATATCATATATAATTAATTTCCTCTATTAGTTTGAACAATTCAAATTAATCCAAAAACTGATTTTCATTTAATCCTATCGAGCTTCCAAGGGGACATCATGGACCTGTAGCTTGAAGCTCCAACGGTACATGAATAATTAATCAAACTCTTTAATTAAATTATTCATCATTAAAGACCGACAACTGCACTCTTCGCATTACAGATATATTTCTATGTCCATTGGATATAACCAATCAATAGTACGATGACCCTTCACAAATTGCTCGTAAGTACAACTAGGCTAAAATTACCATTTAGCCCTTGTAGTTACATCTAACTCCTTAAGTACCACCGATCCCTCTAATGAACAATAGATTATAGCCTAACTATGACTAAACTCCTCTCGGGCCAGGAGAGGGTGTGACGCCACATTGTTCAAGCCCCAGAATCAGCCCTTAAGGGAGTAATTTATCTACTTACCTTGACCTTAGGGAAGGAATGAATTCCTTCTTATGTAGTTGTGTTCCCAACTCCTAAATCAGACGAATCCCAAAAATGGTAGGCTTGTTGAGTCGGCAATCTTGTCACTCTCATCCATCAAATCAAAGGATTGCCCTCATAGGTAGAAAGTCACAACTCACTTAGGATTCAGGTCATGTTACCTATGGTCATCCTGGTGAAATGTAAGTCTTTATTATGAACGGTGTTATATAATGAGACTAAACATTTCGTGGTCCGATCTTATACAAACTCCTTTGTGTAGAATATTCTCGTTCACATGTCTATACATGAACGATCAAGATCAGATCATTTGTAGTACTTTACAAAAATTGTAACACCTACAAAACGGGCCATACTTGTAGTGTCACTAGGATAAGGTACCCAACCTTATCCATTTACTATAGACCATTTAGGTTATCACTTAAACATGATCTACCCGTATGTCTCTACATACATGTTTAAGTTACAAGATAACATTGGATGTTAGTTTATTGGTTTGTGGTTAATGCAACTAAAATATGAATAAAATGTCATATATTTTATTAAATAGACAATGAGTTTGAATAAAATGTCAAATATTTTATTAAATAAACAATAAGTTTGTTTAATACATTTACAAACTATAAGACCATACGAGGGCATCAACCCTAATAGACCTCGGGTTAAGAACCCTTTCGGACTGAGACATAAAGATGTTCCCTTCAAGATTGTCATTCAGAAAAGCAGTCCTAACATCCATTTGTCATATCTCATGGTCATAATATGTGGCTATGGGCATGAGAATTCTTATAGACTTAAGTATAACAATAGGGGAAAAAGTTTCCCTATAGCCAACCTCTTCCCTTTAGGTATAACCCTTTGCTACAAGTTTAGCTTTAAAGGTTTGTACCTTTCCAGCTATATCTCTCTTTCCTTTAAAGATCCATTTGCACCCTATGGGTTTTACACCTTCAGGTGGATCTAAAAGCTCCCATACTGAATAGGAATACATAGACTCCATTTTAAGATCCATGGCTTTGACCCATTGGTCCTTGTCTACGTCACCCATGCCTGTTTATAGGACAATGGATCCTCAACACCATCATCTGGTATGACAAACTGAGTTTCACTTAAACCCAAGTAGCGGTCAGGTTGTATCATAATCCTCCCACTACATCGAGGCATTCTCAACGATTGAGAAGGACGAGACTGATCTGAAGTGTTGGTTTCTTCATTGATTCTTGATGAAGAACCAGCTGAATCAACAACCCTTGCTAATTCTTTAGTAGCTTCACTTAGTACTATTTTGCTTTGTGGTTATGATCTCTCCTGTGGTCTTCCTAAAAAAATGTAGTGTTTGTCGATACAAACACCTTATTTTCTTGAGGGTCATAGAACAAGCCACCTCTTGTTTCCTTAGTGCAACCAAAAAATTTGCATAATCTTAAACGAGGTTCCAATTTCTTAGGATTTTTCATTAACCCTTGTGCAGGACAACCCAGATTTTGAAGTAACGTAAAATCGATTTACGACCCCTCCATAACTCGAAAGGTGTTTCAGAAACACTCTTCAAGGGAGTATTGTTCAAGATGTGAATTGCAGTCTCTACTGCATAGCCCCAAAACGAGTTAGGCAATTGAGTATAACTCATCATAAAACAAACCATATGTAATAAGGTTCTATTTCTCCTTTCTAATACACCGTCTGCTGAGTTGTACCAGGTGCTAAGAGTTAGGATTGAATTCTATGTTCTATCATATAGTCCTGGAATTCTAAATCCATGTATGCTCCACCCCGATCAGATCAAAGTGTTTTAATTATTTTACCTAATAGGTTTTCAACTTCAGCCGTATACTCTTTGAACTTTTCAAAAGTTTTAGACTTATATTCCATTAGGTATAAGTAACCATACCTTGAATAATCATCTATGAAAGAGATGAAGTATTTGTACTCTTCTCTAGTATTTATATTCATTGGACCACAAAGATTTGAATGTATGAGTTCTAAGGGTTCTTTCGCTCTATAACCTTTTCCATTAAAAGGTTTTTTAGTCATTTTTCCTTTGAGACAGGATTAACATGGAGGTAATGAATCATCCTCTAACTTAGAGAAATTCTTCGCCTTTTTGTTTGAGTATTAGTAGTTTTAAACATCTTGTGATTCAAAAGTACTTTTGATTCAGTTGGTCTTAACACATATAAGTTGTCTTCTAATTTAGCTGAACAAATAGTTACACCATTTTCATAATGAACATTTCATTTGAATTAAAAGAAACAGAGTATGATTGTTCAATTAAAAAGAAAATAGAAACAAGGTTCCTCCTCATTTTGAGAATAAGGTATAAGTTTTCTAGAAACAAAAATATACGTCCAAAAAACAACTTAGCAGCTCCCACTACATGAGCTAAAATCGCGTCTCTTGTTCCAACCTTGAACATCATTTCACCATCTTCGAGCTGTTGGAAGGAACTAATTCTCTGTAAAGAAGAACAAACGTGATTAGTGGCTCCTAAATTAAGTATCTAGGCATCATGGTCATTTTCCACTAAACAAGTTTCCACAACAAACAAATCATATTTACCTTCTTTCTCTTTTTTCTTCTCAACAACGTACTTGGGGCAATTGAATTTCCAATGACCATCCACATTATAGTGGAAGCATTTGCCCTTGTTAGCCTTAGCTTTGCCCTTGCCTTTTCCAGCAGCGAAAGCCTTCCCCTTCCTTCATTTCTTTTTCTGGATCTTTTTAAAACCAAAGGTCGAAGGAATAGACTCAGTTCCAGAGGATGAACCCTTATGGAGCTTTTTGGAATGGGCAACATTTACCTCTCCTTCTACTGGTCCTTTATCTTTCAAAAAGGAATCAAAGGTCTGTAACTTGTTTAGAAGCGTAGTTAGATTGTACTGTATATTTTTTTTATAACCGCATAGCTATGGAATTGAAGAAAACTCTTCGGAAGAGATTCTAAAATAAAGGACACCTAACTTTGCTCGTCAATGACCGCACCGTTCATTTCAACGACATTGAACTGGACCATCAGGTTGAGAATATGTACTCTCACTGATGGGCTTTCTTTCATGCTCACATTGTAAATGTACTTGAGGGCCTCGTGCCGGATCTGAATGGACGGTTGTCCAAACATCTCCTTGAGGGACTCCATGATCTGACATATAGACATCATGGCTTCATGCTTCTTGGTATTAATGTCAGACAGACTTGCCAAGATCTAGACTCGGGCCTTATTATTGGCCTTCGTCCAATGGTCATAAGCATTATTCAACGCTTGGAATGTATTTCGAGCAAGGACTGGAGGACAATCCTCCGTCAAGACAAATCGCAAATCATCAATAACCAGAATCATATCCAGGTTAGATTTTCATGTGGCATAGCTTTCACCGATTAATTTCTCATTTTTAAGCAAATATATGATTATGGAAGACATGTTGAAACATACAACAATCAATTGACCATATTAGTTATATTTTTCATATCCCATTACTTAATAATCCAATTAATTTAGCAAAAATATATGTAATCGTATAACCCTAATTAAACTATTAATTTTCATTTTTGCAACGATGTTTTAGAGGTTTAGAGCAACAGCTACTGAAGCATGATCGGCTACTCTTCCCCTGAATTGAGACAATCTCAGCCAATCACTAACACTAGAATAACTCTTATTCCTATAGCTTTTAGCTACTGTTGTTTTGATCAAGGATTCATTAATAAGTCCATTAATAGAATTTATTATCTATGAGTTTTAGGGTATAAAACCCAACAATCATATCAACAATTGCTGGAAAAGTTGCAACCCGATTGAATAGACATGTCATACCTTGATTCCCGAGGTGAGAGTGCACATACTCCCCACCAACCAAAAAAAATACAACGAGATGTGTTTGAGTCCAACGAGGTTAGTGTATTACATTAATATTTTACTTGGATTTAAGGTTAATGTTACATATCACTAACAACTTATTCGTTGTTTTGTAGAAACGAGGATCACACTCACACCACTGATCATGTCAGATAGGGAGAGGTGGTTAAGGGACACTAGGGTTGATGAATGACCCGTATACGAGTGCATTAGAGCTAAGACGAGCTCCTTAGAGACACATAGATCTGTAGGGATCGGATCTCTTAGCGAAAACATTTCGATGAGGAACGCCTTGCATCTTACGATTTGATTTTACATTAAACAAAATCGTTACACTAAACAGAATAAATAAACACGTAAATTAGCATGCTTTTAGGGAAAGGATTAGAATGATTCTTACATTTGTAGATTCCTTAATACCATGAATAAGTCTCTCTAAAGTTCCAATGAATGGATCTTCAAATGGGCTTGATCACGAACAACTCCTTGAACAATCTCGAACAATACCAGGAGAGAAACCTCGTTATTCTCTTAGGATTCTAATAGAGGATATGTGGTATCCAACTATTGAGAGAGGGAGGGAGAAGGTGTTTTTTGGGAAGTAGAAAGGCTTCGAGAAATTTCTGCACAATAACACTAGGGAGTTGTATATTGTCAGAGTTTCTCTATAATGAGACTGTATTGTGTGTTTTGTAAAGGGCCATAAAGAGGTCTTTATATAGGGAAAGGCCAAGGTCTTTTCCTAATATGTATTTTCCTTTTTTTTGTAATTAATTAAATAATATTTATTTAATTAATTAGTTCATTTAATTAAATAACACTTATTTAATTAAATAGCACTTATTTAATTTGTACAATTAAATAGAATTTATTTGATTTTAATTTGCACAACAATTAAATAACCAGTTATACATTAATCCCAATTTAATGTATATATTTAATTATCATATACATCATATATATATGTGCAATACCTCTCTATTAATTAATTCTTTATGAATCTAATCATTTGAATTAATTAATTTGAATCTTATTCAAATATTACTATCCAATTTAATTATAGATCATATCCATAATTAATTATATATTAATCACATTAATATATAGTTTCCGTAAATTAATTTGAACAATTCAAATTATCCTTTTTAAGTATCCTCTAGTGAGCTAACGAAGGGACCTGTGGACCTATAGGTCAGAAGCTTCAATGATATGAAGTTAATTGGCTAAACTCATTAACTAAATTAATCAATATTAGTTAACTGTGAGTACACTTAACTAAAGACCCACAACTGCACTCTTCTCACTACAGATATATTTTTGTGTCCACAGATATAGACCAATACCATCAAGTTAGTCCTTCACGAGTGCTTGTAACACCAACTGGGTTAAATTATCGTTTTACCCTTGGGTTACCTCTGACTCCTTAAGTACCAGTGATCCTCTAATGAACAACCTCTTTATGGTCCAACCAATAAACAAGAACCCCTCAGCTAATGAGAGGGTAGGGCCCTTTGTTCAAGTCCCGGATACATTACTTAAGAGAACACTCATCTACTTACCCTTAAGGCAAAAAAGAAGTGAATTCCATCTTGTATCACTATGTTCCTAGCTCCTCACTCGGTCTATTCCCCAAGATGGTAGGCATATTGGGTCGGTGATCTGGCCACCCTCATCTATACAAGTCAAAGGACAATCCCTCCTGAATAGAAGCTTGTAATATACTTAGGATTAAAACTAAGTTGCCTAGGTCATCTAATTGAAATAGGAACCTAACTAATTAATGGTGTTACATTTAGTGGTTACTAGTTTGCGGTTCTGTCTTATGCAAACTCATTGCATAGGATACCCTCACTCTCGTGTCATCTACATAAACGCGTTGGATCATTGCGTTTGTATCAAATGCCAGGTGGGTCATATCTGTAGTGTTACCAAGATAAGGTACCCAACCTTATCCCTATACTATAGACCCTTTAGGTTGTATCTTGAACATGGATCCCTATATGTTTCCACATAGAGTTCAAGACTTATAGGACAACCTTAGATGTTAGTTTATTGGATTTAGGGTAAGACAAAATAGACAAATAACATAAACAATAACCTTTACTGAAGTAACATCAATAACTCTTTATTTATGATGGTCAATTAATAATGTTTACTATCTACGAGTTTTAGGGTATAAAATCCAAAAAAAATCCACTTGAACTAAAACCCTAGTCAGGGGGTTGTACACAATCCAAAAGATGGATTATTGTAAATAAATACAATAAACTAAGGCATCCATATACCCATTACACATCTCCCACTTTCCCTAGATTATACAATATACATTTCTCGTAGACCTAAACTCTTATAGATGACCCTCAAACACTTTAGCCGAAAGAGAGTATTCATAAATGGATCAGCAATGGCTATTGCTCTATTGTTGTCACAGTATAAGGTGATAGGCAAGTCCATATTTAGAACCACTTCCAAATCGATTAGGAACTTCCTTAGCCAAAGTTCTTCATTTTATGCTTCACAAATAGCCACATACTCAGATTCCACAATGGAATTTGCAATGCATCCTTGCTTGGTGCTACACCACACTACAGCTCCCCCGTTGAGGGTAAACACTGATTCTGACTTGGATTTCCTAGAATCCTTGTCAATCTAGAAATTAGAGTCAGTATATCCTGTAATGATTAAATCCTTAGCTTCATACTCTAGCTTGTAGCCCCTCGTTCTCCTAAGATACTTGAGGATGTTCCCAACCGCTGTCCAATGGTCTAACCCTGGATTTGACTGGTACCTACTAATTATTCTCAATGCATAATAAATGTCTGGCCTAGTGTAGAGCATAACATACACTAAGCTGCCCACAGTTGAGACATGTGGAACATATCTCATATCCTCAACTTCTTGAAGCGTCTTAAGACACTATTCTTTAACGTAAGTAACGTACTCTACATCATTCCCAATGAGTAGGATATCTCCACAGGAAAGCTACTTTATCATTGATGAATTTCTTTTAGATACAAGGTTCATCAAATTTAATGTTCTAAGATCTGAACGTTGTATTAAATCTAATGTTCCAAGATCTGGATGCCTGTTTGAACCCATAAATTGATCGATTCGACTTACAAACCTTTTGCTCTTGACCTTGGACTATGAACCCCTTGGGCTAAGACATAAAGATATTCTCCTCAATATTGCTATTCAGAAAAGCAATCTTGACATCCATTTGCCATATCTCATAGTCATAATACGTGGCTATAGACAAGATAATTCTTATACACTTAAGCATCAATAGGGGAAAAAGTTTTCTTATAGTCAACCCCTTCCATTTGGGTATAACCCTTTTTCTACAAGTCTAACTTTGATGGTTTGTACCTTTCCAACTACATTTCTCTTTCTCTTATAGACCCATTTACACCCTATGGGTTTGACCCCTTCAAGAAAATCTACAAGCTCTCATACTAAATTGGAGTACATGGATATTTCAAGGTCCATGGCTTTTACCCATTAGTTCTTGTCTACATCATTCATCGCCTATTTATAGGACAATAGATCCTCAACACCATCATTTGGTATGACAACCTGAGCTACAATCAAACCCAAGTAACGGTCAAGTTGTATCACAACCCTCCCATTTCATCGAGGCACTCTCAATGATTGAGAAGGACGAGACTAATCTGAAGTGTTAGATTCTTCATTAACTCTTGATGAAAAACCAGCTTTATCAACAACCCTGATTGATTCTTGAGTAGCTTCACTTAATACTACTTTGTTACATGGTTTATGATCTTTTATGTGGTATTCTTCTAAAAATGTAGCATTTGTCGATATAAACACTTTATTTTCTTGAGGGTCATAGAACAGTTTCCTTAGGATAACCAACAAATTGGCACAATCTTGAATGAGGTTCTAACTTCTTAGAATTTGTCACTAACACATGTGCAGGACAACCCTAGATTCTGAAATAACGTAAACTCAGTTTATGCCCCTCCATAACTTGAAAGGCGTTTCAGATACACTCTTCGAGGGAACATTATTCAAGATATGAACTGCAGTCTCTACTGCATGCCCCCAAAACGAGTAAGGCAATTGAGCATAGCTCATCATAGAACGAACCATATCTAATAAGGTTCTCTCACTCCTTTCTAATACACTATTTTGTTGAGGTGTACCAGGTATTGAATGTTGGGATTGAATTTCATGTTCTATCAAATAGTCTTGGAATTCTAAATCCATGTACTCTCCACCCTGATCAGATCGAAGTGTTTTAATTGTTTTACCTAATAAGTTTTTAACTTCAACCTTATACTCTTTGAACT
Organism: Benincasa hispida; assembly: GCF_009727055.1. Classification (NCBI taxonomy): domain Eukaryota; kingdom Viridiplantae; phylum Streptophyta; class Magnoliopsida; order Cucurbitales; family Cucurbitaceae; genus Benincasa; species Benincasa hispida. The sequence continues at coordinate 7,986,204 of NC_052357.1, forward strand.
TTTCAAAAGATTCAGACTTATGCTCCATTAGGTATAAGTAATCATACCTCGAATAATCATCTACGAAAGAGATGAAGTATTTGCACCCTTCTCTAGCCTTCACATTCACTGGACTACAAAGATCCAAATGTATGAGCTCTAAGGGCTCTTTGGCTCTGTAATATTTTCCACTAAAAGGTCTTTTAGTCATTTTTCCTTCAAGACAGGATTCACATAGAGGCAATGAATCAACTTCTAACTTGCTTAGAAGTCCATTATTTACCTAGCTCCCCATCCTATCGAGATTTATATGGCTTAATCTCAAATGTCAAAGGTATGTATCATTGTTATTTAGATAAGTTCTTTGCCTTTTAGTTGGAGTATTAGCTGTTTTAAACATCTCATGATTTAAAAGTGCTTTTGATTTAGTTGGCCTTAACACATATAAGTTGTCTTCTAGTTTAGATAAACAAATAATCACACCATTTTTCAAAATGAGTGCTTCATTTGAATTAAAAGAAACGGAGTATGATTTTTCAATTAAACAAAAATAAAAACAAGGTTCCTCTTCGTCTTAAGAACAATGTATAAGTTTTCTAAAAGCAAAAATCTATTTCCAAAAGACAACTTAGCAGCTCCCACTACACGAGCTAAAATGGCATCTTCCATTCAGCCTTGAGCGTCTTTTCATCCTTTTCTAACTGCTGGAAGTAACTAATTCCTTATAAAGAAGAATAAACATGATTAGTGGCTCCTGAATCAAGTATGCAGGTGATAACTTGTAGAAATACAAGTCATTTATGCCACCTTATCTAGATATTGCGGCCAAAAAGTTAGTAATTATGCGCCAATTGTATGAAGATTAGCCCAGTATGACAATAATTACAAATGTTTGCGCTTACACTCACTAACGCCAAAAAGATGGAAGACAAGCCAAATTTTACTCTATTTTGCAGGAGACCAAGTCACCGCTTGTGCTCAAGGCTCATGAGAAACTAATTAATGCATCTCTGCCACATTGCGCCCATCAATCAACCATGAAGAGACGATTACTGAAATAATGGCACAATGCAACAGTTGGTCCAGAGATATGCTTCAACCGCATGCGGTAATAAAATCAAACACCGCATGCGAACCTATGATCGAAAGATGAAACTGAGCAATGCGAGAGCAAGGGATTAAGACACGTGTACAACTAACGGTTGTGCAGAATTGATGGTCTGATTGCATAATAGAAGGAATAATATCCCTCCATCTGCGAATTTACCACAACCATCAAGTGGGGACCCCAAGGCCGGAGTCAAAGATCTACTCCTATAAATACCCCATTGATTTCAGAGAAAAGTATGCTATTTTGATACAGGGCTAAGTGCTGCAAGATTTTAGAGAGAAAAGGTTGAGCTGAATGCTGAAGAGAAGAAATCCGGGAAGATAATGAGATAAGGTCGAGAGGTGAATCTCAAATCCGACCTACCATATACCCAATCGAAGCTTTGTGTAGAGACCCCTGCTACCGGTGGAGCAAGCCTGAGAGGGAAGCTTTTCCTGCTATCGAAACCATCCTATCCGACAAGCAGATCTCCATCGAACCTATGCCAAGACATTGGCACTTGTTTGTATATGTTCTATCTCTCTTCCATTGTATTCCATAGTTTCTTTATCTCTTCATTCACACATCATGTATCAAACGCTTAGTAGAAATATTAAATATTTCGATAGATTCCATTTATCATTTTCTGTCTGTTTCCATCCACCCATTAGTCATTTTCTTCATGATGTTTTCTTAATCTTTTGATGAGCAATATGAATCACCAAGAACTTAATCTGTATTAAAGTTATAAATTACGTTTAGCTAAAGCATGCTAGACGGCATCCTCACCTGTGAGAGTGAAGTGAAGATGCCATTTTAATCTATCGAGAGAAGGTCAGAAGAGTGTGTTAACTAAAGGGAGTAGTACTTTCAGACATGGAAGCAACCTTGTGTTCATTATTCTAGACTCTGTTTCACCACAGACATGTGGGGAACACGACCGATCACTGAGAGGTGTACGCCAAGAAAAGAGCAGAACAGTATTTATACCTTCAAATCCAATTAAGGTCTTGCGTTGTTTGTAATACTTATCTTTCTCTTTCTATTCTGTTCATAAGACTTGTCGCCGCATCCCACATCTTTGCACAACCTTCACAGCCAGCCTTAATCCTAGCATCTTGTACATGAAGTTTGTATCTTGTAACATCTAGCTTAGGTTTACTGTATTTTTATGTTTTATTGCATCTTTATTGCTTTCCTTTATTTTACTGTAATTTACTTATCTGTATAAACTCCTTTATAAAGAATTGAAAACTTGGTCGCATATACCATGAACATACCGCAATAACCGAGACCATTTCCCTGTGTTCGACCTCGGATCACACCGAGAAACTTGCGGTGGAATTACACTTGGTTCCATCGTAAGGAAACTTGTGACAACGCAGAGCATACTATATGAACATTTCAAATTAACGCATAAATAGAAGTAGTATCGCATCATCATGAGCACTTAATATCATACATCCCAAAACACATTACAAGTTTATGGCGTCGTTGGAATCTGGTTAACGATTTATTGTTTGAGTGGTTTTTGGTATTTTGCAGGACAGATCTCTTTGTACTGACTGTTCAACGCGGAGAGCAGTTTGACGACTTAGGAGTGCTGGGGGTGATGTGGTAATTCTAAATGGACCTAGAGATCAAGTATATTCTTCGTGGAGAGTTCATCAGGGCTGAATTAATTGGTGAAGAAGTATGGTTGAAGAGAATATGGCACCTGCTGGAAACCTGAAGGGAGATTTGCTAGTGCAAGATCCTATTTTTCTTACCGCTGACCAGAACATCCCTATGAGGGAGTATGCAGCACTAGATTTTTACAATTTTTCACCAGGGATTTCAAGACCAGTAGTTGAGGGGAATGCAAGCTTTGAAATAAAACCTATCATGCTGCAAATGATTCAGAATGAGGGACAATTCGGAGAATTACAGAGAGAAGACCCACACGAACATTTAACTAACTTGCATCAAGTAGCGAGTAACGTGTAAATTTAATCAAGTATCAAATATTTATCAGAATGTCTTTACTTTACAGAATGAACAATATAATGCAGAGTAATAAATTATAAAGTATTTATTAGAATGTTATACATTATTTGACATCGATTGTGTTTGGGTCTCTTGAATCTCGGTCCTTGCCTGTTTGTTGTTTTTTGATGTATCAAGTGGTTCGTCACACTTTTATCTATTATGTCTCGATTGGCTACACTGTCCACATTTTTTTAATGTGACATGTTCTCCAGCAGATGGTATCCTATTTACCTTTCATTTACCAACCTGTACCACTCTTTTCGGTGGGAGTATTTTTACCTTGGTATACCTTGATGACTTTTTCCATTCGAATACATGGCCAAACGGGTTTATTGACTCCGCGTATGCTAGCAATAGAGAATCAACACTATAAAATCTGTTGCATAAGGAATCAGAGCTCTGTCATTTTCATTATCAACAATTGCATATGCCAATTGGTACAATTGGTTATTACCGTCCATTGCAACACTAACTAGCATTGTTCCCTTGTACTTACTCCTTAGATGAGTATCAGTATAATGATCACGGGTCAACAACTCTTAAAATCTCTTAAACTCACACCTAGTGCCATGAACATGTATTTGAAATATTTTGATTCTTCAAGCTCAATCTCAAATACAGTTCCAAGATTTTCTATCTTCAATGCCTCATCATATACATGCAATACCGCATATTATGTTGGGAATGTCCTAGAACTCGCAGTTCGTGTTAAACATTCTATTTATCAATAATAATGACTTGTTGATTTTGCATTTTATTATGGAAATCCAATAAACGTATCCTTGGCTATAGTCTGAGTACTATAACTTTACGTAGTGACATAAACAGGATCAAGTTGACAGTTTATAGCCTAAATAGTAGGGGTGTTCATGGGTTGGGTTGAAATACTTTTTAGACTCAACCCAATTGTTCGGGTTATAAATTTCTTGAACCCAAATAACCCTATTAAAAAATGAACCCAACCCAACCCAACCAAGAAATATTTGGGTTAGTTTGGTTCGGGTTAATCGGGTCCTTTATTTAAAATTTTGTTTTAAAAAGAAACAAAATTTAAATATGTAAAAATCTAGTTGAATTATTTTCATATATTGAATTAAGATTAACTACTCAATTTCAATTTATATAGTGAAAATTTTCTTTCTAAAGTGCACAGAAACTACTTCTAAGAGTTATTGAAGAATAAATTATTCAAAAAATATTGGAATTAGATAAAATTAAAATCAATATATGTATAAATAATTGTGTTATAAGTAACAAAAAATATACGTTTTAAAGTTAATAATAAATTTGGGTTGGTTTGGGTTATATTAGGTGAACCCATGAACCAACCCAACCCATAAAATTTTCATTTATTTGAACCTAACCCTACCGAAATGAGTTGATAACCCAACCCAAACCGCACGGGTGGGTTGGATTGATCGGTTTTTTCGGGTCATCAGGTTTTTTGAACACCCCCTACTAAATGGTCTAACAAGTATATGGATGAAATTGGGTATCCCATCCTGGTAACACTATTGGATGCGGCCCACTCTGTAGTTGTTACAAGAAGTTGTAAAGTGCTACAAACGATGTGATCCACAAATCGTTCATGTTGAGACTTGTGAGTGAAGGCATCCTATGCAATGAGTTTGCATATACACTGGACCACAAAAATAGTCACTTTTCTTTTAACGTCTGTTTACTGTTAAAACTAACTATTTCATTTATCAAATAACCTAGGTTAACTCGATCTTAATCCTAAGCTAGCTATGAACTCCTGTTTGTTCGGGATTATCCTTTGATCTGTAAACGGTGAGAGTAGTCCAACAGCACTGCTCAATAAGCTTCCCATTTTGGGGATAAGACCGGATGAATAGCTGGGGACATAGCCTTGCAAGATGGAATTCACTCCTACCTTATTTAGAGTTAACAGATAGGTTGTTCTTTTAAGTACTGATTTCAGGTCTTGAACAATCGGGGCCCCGCCTTCTCACGATAGAGAAAGGACTTGATTCATAGAGATTATGAATCAGAATTGTTCATTAGAGGGTCAGTAGGAACTTAAGGAACACGATGTATTCACAGGGGTAAAATGGTAACTTTGACCTTGTTGTGATTATGAACAACCTGTGAAGGATCGACTTACTGATTATGGTTATTAAGTGGACATAATATATCTACAGTGAGGGGAGTTCAAATATGAGCTATAGTGGAGTGTCCCATTAGTTAACGAATGGGGGTTAGATCGAATTAATGAGTTTAGCCGATTAATCTCGAATCGTTAGAGCCCATGATTTATAGGTCCGCGAGGTCCCCCTACTAGCTCGTAAATGGTTAAGCTTTAGAGTTGCTTGAGAAATTAATTTGAAACGTTCAAATTAAACGGAGTAGGAGAATATATATTTAAATATGATTTAAATATATGAAGATGATTATTGTGCAAAAATAATTTAATATTTGATATTAAATTAATTAATATTTTAAATTAATTAATGAAATTAATTTTAGAAAATTATTTTTCAATTTTATAAATCAAAATTTTATTTTAAAAGAAAATGGGAAAATCGTTTTGCATGCACCAAAATGGAAAATTTTGATTTTCCAATATCATCTTCTTCATACTCACACAAAGTCCATTTCTTCTTCTTCATTAATACTCCAAGCATGAGCTGTAAGTCATGCATTTCTCTTCTTTGCATGTTCATCTGCAATAAATAAAGAAGTTTGGAGTGAATTGAAGGTATGCCCAATACAAAAAATTTTGAGAGAAAATTTCAGTGAGAAGAAAGTGTTCTTCGAAGTGAGCTGCTGTGAGTATCACTATGTTCTTCATCGTTTCAAGCTGTTATTGAGTCCCATAACTCGGTCTTAAAGCTCCAAGAGGATAGTGGGAAAGATCTTGAGGTAGTTCACAGTGATCTTTGGTGAAGATTGTTGCTGATTGATCAAGTTCTTGAAGAGTTCTTCAAAGGTATGATCTTAAAACACTTTTTTTAGAAGAGCATGCTTTAGTTTTTGCCAAAATTAGTGAATTTGAATGCTTATGGATCCTTGATACTTCCGCTGCATGTTATCTAACTCTTACATATGATTCCTCTAGCGTCCCTCTTACAAGAGCAAAAGCAGTTTCTCTCGCACGATATGCTTTGTCATAACTAATATTGACATTGTACTGATGTCCCATATCCTCAATAATATGGTGTAGGTTGTCCCCCTAACCAACACTAAACTTGTCCTTTTGATTAAGTGACCAATAACAAATGTGTTAGCTTGCCTGTGGTCATGATTAAATACTTCAATCGAGCATGTGTGATTGGGCGTGCATTTTGTGATCTTGAAAATATCACATCTGTCCATTTTAATTGCTCGAACAACCCACTTATATGTCGGGTATAAACACCGAATAGTATATAATTTTTGTTCAATTTTTTAACCCACAACTCAAAGTTGTTCTTAATGGCCAACATTGCTAACCTCATCTTCATGTCATTCTTGCTAAAGAAAATTTAACCTACGTCAACGGTATCCACCAACCCTATGGATGATTGTGGTTGCATGATCAAGTCCCTCGTTCTAGCATTACTACTGGATGGTACATTGCACGGATTTTAGCAAGGCACACTCCTAACAAAATAGTCAAAATCATTTTATAGAATTAGAGTTGGTTGTTCTTCATTCACAATAAAAGGACCACTCCCTAAAACAACCTGGGTTGGATGTTTTTTTATTCCCAGCCTCTTCCCTTTCTATCATCAAATTCTCATTTACACATGTCCCAACCTCTTCTATTGTCACATTCGGATGCAGTACATTCGCTATAAACGTTGATATTGTCATTTTCCAGTGAGACACTCGATGGACAAACATTATGCTCAATGACATCCGCTCCACACATAGGTTGGTCTTCTCTCTCAGTAATCAAATGTTGCCTCACGATGAATTTCTTCAATTTTCTCAAGAGTTACAAATACCTGCAGTCTAGCACGGTCGTACTCCGAGAGGAGAAATTTCATCATCCATTAAGCATACTGGAAGAGAATCAATATACATCTTACATGTCACCCTCATTATAATCTTGAACTCTGTTGAACTAACTTGCATGATCTCATATACTAGATTTACCAGCTCATTATACGTCAATGTGCTCGGAATTAATAAACCCTTCAAACGACCTTCAATATAGTGTTCTTCTGTGTTGTCACATGTACCACAATAATGTAAGAATATATACTTCTCCATCTTTAAAGAAAAATAATACACAAAGTGAGTAGTTAGGAAAATTGGTTACTGTTAAATACTCATTATACTCGATCCTCGCTACACGCTCTTTGCTACGCTCAGTTGAGCTCAGCAATGCTCTTTGCGGTCTATTTTTCAGCTCACCCACAATTTTTCCCATTCGAATTTCAAGATTTCTAATGGATGTAGCTTGATTCTGGAGCACTGATTCGTTTTTCTCAATGTACTACTTCAACAAGCTCTCTAAGGACGAAGATTGCGGTGATTGTGAGCTACTAGTTTGGCTATGCGCTGGACTATTGTCTTGCGGGAAAAACCCGGGTGGCCTTTCTTTTTGTGTCACAGATTGAAAGCTTTGTTGCTGATTTTTCCATGCAAATTTTAGGTGGTTTCGCCACCCGAGGTTATATATGTCGGAATAGGGATTATTTCTTATGAAGCATACCGACTACGGGTTTGTTAGGCATTCTTTCATCGGGTGAGCATCTCCGGAAATGACACAACTTGTGGTCGTTTGAGTAATTGTACTGACCTGCCCTTTCTTCGCTCTCGTGTTATTAATTGCGATGCCTTGTATCAGACTCATCATCGCAGTCATTTGATTTTGCAGGGATGCGATGGCCCCATTGTTTACGTCATCATCTTTTATTCTTAATCTCTGATCACTTTCCCGTCAATCCTTGTGATTTTTGAAAATGTGATCAAGTATACTTTTTGCCTCCTCTTATGTTTTGTCGAGCAGACTACCAGCGGCTGTTGCATTGGTAGCGGTCTGCGAAGAGGGATTCAGTCATTGGTAGAAAATTTCCATTTGTAGGCAGTCTGGTAAGACATTATGTGGACAATCTCTTACCAGCCGCTTGAACCTCGCCCAGGCATCACTTAGCAATTCATCATCTTCTTGTTCAAAATTTGTTATTAATTTTTGTTTCTTAGCATTCTCGGTTGGTGGAAAATACTTCTTTATAAACTTTTCCACCACCTGTTCCCATGAAGTTATCTCTCCGGTTCGAGAGAATATGCCTATTTCCTCGCCTGATAACACAAAGAAAATGGAAACAAAGTTAGTCAAACTTCCTCGATTGAGATATTCGGGAACACAAAAGTGTTGTAGATTTCTATGAAGCTCTGGAGATGGGCGTGCGGGTCTTCGCCACGCCTTCCTCCAAACTGCCCAGTAGCCTGGATCATCTGCAACATTATCGGCTTCATTTCAAACCTCGATCCATCTAACGCCGCCCTCATGATTCCTGGAGAGAAATCATAGAGGTTAGGTGACGCATAGTCTCGGATGGGTCTATTGTGGTCATTCGCCAGAAGGATGAGGTTGGCCATTATATTATTCGTGTTAGCGGCCCTTACGTCTAGTTGCTTCGCCATTCTTGGTGTTCTCTCTTGTTGTTGTTGGCGGTCTCTTAATCTCCGTCTAAACATTATCTCAATCTCCGGGTCGTAATTTGCCAGAGATTGAGAATCTGCAAAGAAATCAAAAAAATTACCGTTAGCACTCTATTTTGTCGAAGTCCCCAGCAATGACACCAAAAACTTGATACTTGATTTTGTTGAGTGAAAATGTGGATGATATGCGATGGTAAAATTGCGTTGTGCACTCAAGTTTCCTCAGCAGAATCCAAGTGTAAATTCCACTGAGTTTCTTGGTAAGTCTAGGGTCGAACTCAGGGACTTGTGAAAACAGGTTGCATTGGTAATTTTTATGGAAACTTTGCGGTAACCGAATAAATAAATTGTTGGTTTATTGTTGATTGCGTTAATGAGAAAATAGACAAATGCGACGGATTTGAGAAAATTTAGTTGTGTGAGAGATGAACTGAGTATGCGATGAACGGGTTGAGAAGATCTTTAGCTAGCGTTACTTGGGAATACATTAGACTATGCGATCATGCTACAACCATGCACAACAAGTCATTTTCCAATGCAAATGTGATGCTCCTAAGTCTAGGACGCATGTGTTGAATGCAAAAGTGTCCATAGCGCTTATCCTAAGTCTCTACTCTTGTCCTATGCGATGATGCAAAATGCATAAAAGCAAGATGACCGCATACAATCATATCCTATCTCTAGGATGCATGCGATGCGTTAATAGCAAACAATGCTTATTCCTAAGCTCCTATCTCTTGCTTATTCGTTCTAATCTGACTCTCCCGAGCCTAGATTCTAATCTGACTTTCCCAAGCCCAGATCCTGTCCTTAGACTACCCTCCCGAGTATCCCTAATGGACGAATGAAGCACTCATAATATAAGATAATCGCATAGAGTGAAGATTCCCTAGTTGTGCTAGCTAAATGCTTCTCAACCCATTCAACTAATTTAGCTACCCATACGTAAATAACAGAGAGTGAACAAATATAGAGAAGTAGATTCCATTTCAATAAATGAGTGGAGTACAAAATAACAATGGAATTTAAAGGTAGAGAGCCTTGTAGCAATTCCTTGCTGACCAAGGCTTTTACACTGTAATCTCTATTCGATTCTAAAGATGTTCCCGCTTCTGCAGGCGTTGGCCCTCTCTCTATCCTTGAAGCTTCTGGCGCTCTCCCAAGCTTACCGGAACGATCTATCGACACAACCTCCTCTCTCACGTCCACCTTAAAATGAAAGAAACTATGAACAAGAACTTGCGAACCGATTAACTCGTTGGAACTGCTCAACCCCTTTTCTGAAGGTCGCCATTGGTATTTATAGAACATCCAAGGTGAACGACGGTTTCTCTCTCATGATTACACGGATGGGACGACTTTAATTCTCCCGATTGATGCGTCGAATAATTGTCATCGAAAAGTTGGATGTACTTGTGATTGTTATCGACTGTCAACTTAATTCGGATTCGACTGTCATCAGCTTTTTGTTCCATCGCGATTAATTAGCCTTTCACCTAGATGCCCACTATGTTGCGCTGATCAAGTTGCGGCGATCCTTCTCGGACGAATGTTTGCGAACATAATCATCGCAAAGGCTTGCGGTGAAGTTGCGCTCGACTAATGATTTCCTATGATCGTAATTTTTGCATTGCGTCAACGCATATTCTGCATAAAAACACTAAAATCAACTGTTCCTATGCGATGAATGCATGCGACCGCAATATTATGAAATTGATGCTTGATGGACGCAATTTAACATGTTTTATCAACGCAATCCAGCATTGTTTAAGAACTTAGCACTATGATAACGTTTATTTCTACCCGTTATCAGCTAACACTTCCTAGGATGCATTCATGCTATGCGATCATGCAACACACATACAATAGTAAACCATCTTTCGGTGTGAATGTTATGGCTTCTAATGCTAGAATGCATGCGATATATGCGATAAGTCTATAGGATCTACACATAAGCCTCTATTCTTATTTATGCGATGACAAAGTGACACACACACCTGTCTCTTATACACATCTAGATGTGTATAAGAGACAGTCTCTAGGGTGCATGCGATGCAGGTTGGCAAACAGAGCTTATCTCTAAGTCCCTATCTCTTGTTTATGCATATCTAATCTTGCTCTCTCGAGTCTAGATTCTAACCTAGCTCTCTCAAGTCTTAGGTTCTTTCTTCAGACTCTCTCTCGAGTAGCTCTAAAGGGGTGTTGGGCACAACATAAAACAAGATAATCACATGCAATGAAGATCTTAGGTCATGTTAGCTTAGTTCTTCTCAACCTATTCGATTAGTTTAGCTACTCATGCGTGCTAAGAGAGTGAACGGATGTAGATTAAGAACTTCCATTGTATAAATATAAAGTTGAAGTATAAAATAACAATACAAGAAGAGAATAAAAAGTCTGGAAGCAATCTCTTGCTTCCCAGGCTTTTATACTGTCTTTTCTACTCTTGTTCAAAAGATAGTCTCGCTCTCACGAGAGTCAGCCCGCTTTCTGCTTTCTACGCCTCCGGGTTCTCTTGAGTTTCCCTGAGTGATCTTCCGGTGTCTCTTCCCTTATCTTGCTCTGCCTTAAAATAAAAGGAAAACTATGGACAAGGCTAAACTATGAACTGAACTAGTTGAACTTCTTTTCTGAAGATTGCCTTCGATATTTTTAGAGCCTTCGGGGTGAAAGACAACTTCTCTCTTATGATTGCACAGATGAGATGGATTTAATTCTCTGATTGATGCGCTGAATATTTGTCATCGAAAAGCTGAGTGTAGTTGTTATCGTTAGCGGCTTGTCAACTTAATTCGGATTCGACCATCATCAACTTTCTGTCCCATCGTGATTAATTATGCCTTTCACCCAGATGCGCCCACCAAGTTACGGCGACTCTATGCGGCAATCCTTCTTGAGTAGATGTTTGCGAGAACAAATCACCGCAAAGCCTTGCGGTAATACTGCGCTCATCCGTTGATTTCTTGTGATTGCGCTTTTCGCCTTGCGTCAACACATATTTTGCATAAAAATACAAAAATTAACTGTTTCTATGCGATGAACGCATGCGACTGCAATGTTATGAACTTAATGCTTTTTGGACGCAATCTAACATATTTTATCAATGTGAGCCAACATTGTTTAAGAACTTATCACTGTAATAACGTGCATTTCTGCCCGTTATCACACATTTACTTACTTGAGGTGTGAAGTAAAATGATTTGAATGCCTTTATAACTTGATCTCTATCAAGAAAAACAAGTTTTGTGAAGTGGGTTTCTTGGAGGAAAAGTGAGCTCGATTTTCTCTTTTGTGTTTTAGTTATATTTATTCTTAGTTAATTAAAACAAAAATACTTCACATTTCAAGAAATTGATTTGAAAGAGTAGTGAGAATTGTCAGAAAATTCCTCATTTTGTGTATGTTTGTATATAAGCATTAACTGTAGAGTAGGCCCTCCGACGGGCACGGGCAATTCAAAATGATCGAGTATCGAGTATGACGTGGTTATGATTGAGTATATACGTGTTGATTGCACATGTATCGAGTGACCATGCATCCGGATATTGAGTGACTGTGCATTGAGGATCGTGTGACGAGCTAACGAGAAACGAGTAACGAGCCATCGAGGATCGAGTTTCTTGGTAGTAGCAGGCGCATCGGGTGCATCTCATGGGCAAAGCGATAAAATCACACGATGATATCATACCACTTTCCATTACTTTTTCTATCGGTGACCATTTTTCATTTGGGCCTCCTAAATGAAGCCATCCCTAATAAAAACCCAATAAATTTCAATACTATGTGTTCTAATGTTAAATTAGCAAACTAGAATATATTCCTATATACGTATTTCCCGCTCGAGTTAGAACGAAACACAGAACACAGTAGAACCTAGACTCCGCCGTGCTCGGAGTTAATTCCGTTCCGATTTCCACCGATCTCCGCTGTTAACTCCACCGGCAATTCGCCGATGGCTCACCAGCCCTACGATCCTTACTATCTCTATAATCAACCGGACCCGACCTACAGTGACCGGAGCAACATCAACACGCTCTTCATCTCCGGTCTCCCTGACGACGTTAAGGCTCGCGAGATTCACAACCTCTTCCGCCGTAGGCCAGGATTCGACTCTTGCCAGCTCAAGTACACTGGACGTGGCAACCAGGTTTCTTTCGTTTCCTTTTCTCTCCCCTTTCTCTCCGTTTTGGCCGTAGAACGCTATTGTTTAACGAGGAATAGGAAGAGGAAATAGAGAAATGCAGAAAAGATGGGACAATTTTTAGGTATGAGTTTAATTGAGTATTGTTTGGAAATGTAAGAGAGGATGCTCTTGACGCTAGGTTTTAATTTGTGATTCTAGCAGTTTTCAGTCGTCTCGAATTTGGATAGAATACAAAAGGATTTGGGATTTTGAGCATCGTCTGAGTTTTTTGTACGACGAGAAAGCCTAATTTTCTTCAATTTGTATGAAGAACATTTACTACTTTGTTACTTCAAAGGAAATCAGTTGTCCTGCCATTCTTTTAGGTTTTGAGATATTACATATCAAATTGGTTGCCGTTTTCAAACAGGTCCTTTTGTTTTCACAGGTTGTGGCATTTGCCACCTTTTACAATCACCAATCAGCTGTGACAGCGCTACATGCATTAAATGTAAGATCATGTATTGCAGATAGTTCCATACTTGAGTCTGATTTCTAATTCGTTGTGGAGCTTAGTTGATTTTGTTTATTTTTCTTTTACATGTTGCATTCTGTTTCCCTAGCAGGTTCTGATAGTAGAATTTTGGTCCGTATTGTCAATTTTTAATGTTGAAACATAACGGTGGTGCTGTATCAGGGCGTCAAATTTGATCCACAAAGTGGATCGGTTCTGCATATTGAACTCGCTAGGTCAAACTCTAGGAGAAAACATAAGCCAGGTGAGGGCTTCAAGATATGGATTTCCTGCTAGAGTCAAGTTATTATGCTAAGATGATCCACTTGTTGTGATCGCTATCCAATGTTGCCCTATACAGGTGGTGGAGCATATGTTGTGATAGATAAAAGGAAAAAAACAGATGCCAATTCCCAGGAAACATCAAGTGATGATGGTGAAATGTTTTCACTCTCTAATATATAACATTTGTTTCTAGTATCATATCTATCTCCTACGTGTTTGAAATGTAATTTTCATGTTAACGTCTGTCTTCTCTCGTATTCATTATGTGGATTTGTATTATCTTTTTGCTTCCCTTTTTTTACATTTCACTTGCATATTTGCTGCCACACAATCTGAAATTTGAGGCTCACGTGCATATTTGATGTACTGATATATATTCAGGAGGCAGTGAACCGGATGAACCATCAAAAAAGGCCGAACAAAGGTTCGAAAAGCATTAAATAAAAGTTTAATTACTCTCCACTATAATATTAGAAGATGTAGCATCACTGGATATCAAATTGAAATGTTATTAATTTCTTGCAAACTGAGTTTATTCTTTTCTAAACAATGCAGTGGTGAGGCTTTGGTGACTCCTGCTAATGCTCTATCTGCTCCATATGTACGTCAATCTATCTTCATTGTTAGGATTTAGGAACTATCCATACAAGAATCAAGAATGCAATCTAATTTTGTATTGTAATGTAAAAGTAGATATTTTTTCTGTGTAGCTGGTAGCCTAATCTAGTCAACATGTGTTTCTGCCAATTCTGTATGCAGTTTATTATTTTTGAAGTTTTGAAAATTTGATTTTTGAATTTTAATGTTTGCCCAAAAATGAATAAGGTGATAGGTATTTAGCAGAAAATTGTTCGATGCTAATTTCAAAGTCGAGATTTTGTAAAAATTTCCTCTTTCAAATTATTGATTGCTTGTTATTAGGGTTTTACCATGCGATACAATATGGTCTTTATTTTATGTTTGATTGGTGCAGGAGCATCATGAAAAGAATGATGGAGGACCATGCTCCACTTTGTTTATCGCAAATCTGGGTCCAAACTGCAATGAAGATGAACTGAAGGAAGTCTTGTGCAAGTGAGTTATACTCTACTCGCTCAGTGGTTATGTAACAACCTTTAGTGAGATTCGTGAATTGTGATAAAGTTAATTGGTGTCTTATTCTCTCCTTTTCCGTGTTCACGATTCTTATTTCAGCAAGGCATTGAAATGATTGTATTACTTGGTTTGATTATGTTAACTTCTTATTGTTAAAACTTTATGAACTATTTCTCTAAACCATTATTAGTTTTACTTGTATTTTGCCCACCACATAATAAAATTGGTTTGCAAAAACTTAAGACGAGATTTTTTTAGAAACAACTTAGATGAGATATCTGTAGACATATTTTGGGGTGATTGGACCATTCCATCTGCCTGTGATGAACTATTTCTTACGTCTCAGACCTAAATTATTCTTCTAGTTTTAAGTACCAAGAAAAATGCTATACGCTGATAGGAGTTTTGTTGTGCCATTGCAGTATATCAAAACAATGAAAATGAAGTAAAAAAAAAATATTGTTTATGATAGAAGTTTTATGGTCACATTTTTACAATGCTAGATATCCTGGATTTAACGTTCTCAAATTGCGTGCCAAAAGTGGAATGCCGGTTGCATTTGCTGATTTTGAGGTATGCAAGATTGCTTCAGGGAATTGTTGAGCTTTTATTATGCTCCAATTGTTCCTTACTCATGGCCAAACATACTCCATTTTGAATTACAAGCACTGGTATGAGGATGAGTGGATTGCATTACCTTCATTCTTCACTAAACCTAGTATTTGATCATATTATTAAGACTAAGATTTTTTTTTTTGTATATGCAATTTTTTTTTCTCTAAATAATATAAACTACTATGTTACCATTGGGGATAAATCTTGCTTTAAATATATATAGATATATATTTGGAAGGAAAAATTTTGCTTCCAAAATTATTTCTTGTTTTTGTTTTTCTTATTATAGCATCATGCTTTATTTTTTTGAGCACTCTCAAATATTCTAATTGATGAGGTTCATCTTGAAATATGACTTTGTTTACCTGATTGTCTTGTTCCAGGATATCGAACAAGCTAGCAAGGTTATGGAGGAGCTTCAGGGAAGCGTGCTACCATCATCAGACCGTGGCGGCATGCATATAGAGTATTTCTATTTGAATTACTTCTCTATCGTAATTGCTAACTTCAGCATATGATGAGTAATTGATTGATCTCGCATGTTATTTTCTAGGTATGCTCGGTCTAAAATGAGGAAGTCTTAGTTGAAAAGCGTTCATCAGTCTGGTAGGGACTCGTTTGCTCCTACCCTGAAATGTTTTGTTGCATTAATCAGTCTGGTATTGTTTCTAGTGTTTGCAAACTACACTTCATATCACTGCCTAAATAATGAAAATAGGCTATGTGGTCATGCACATTTTAATTAAATTATAAAGCAAAGTATTGTAAAGTGTTGGTCGACGTTTTTTTTCTTTTTCTTTTTCTTTCTTTTTAATAAAAAAAATAGTTTGAAGAAGGCTATTGCTATGCAGTAGGTAGTTAATCTCGTAGTGGAAGTGCTATGAGAAGCTTTGCTAGGAGAACCAGGATCTGACTTTAGCTGTGTTAGTCCGAAAAAAAAAGGATGTAGCTAGTCATTAGATAGTAATTGGACAATATTTTTATTTCTCCGATTGAAATAACTATGACGGATATGTCTCACTAATGATAGCTCCAATTAGTTAAGACATTTGCCTTTGATCAAGAGATTGGAGGTTCAAGTTTCCCACTCTCACTAATTGAACTCAAACTGCCAAAGTTGGCTTGTGAGTGGATGACATGCATCCACGTCTACTCCATCACACCTAACTGAAAAATTACGACCTACACAAATCAGTAACTTTGTATTCACCTAAAGGATTTGAGTGTTTTTCATTTGGAAGTAGTAATCGTTAGTGAATCTTGCTGCAATACTCCGTTAACAATCATGTTACAAACTTCCCTGCTAATGGAAAATCCGGTTCTAGAATTTCAATTCTACTAGGATTTCCAAGGCTATTTAGGTAGGACCTTCATCATCTCCATGAAGAAATTTTTATACATCCTTATCGGGTGACTCCTCACCAAATTCATAATCGTTCTTACATCCTCTACTTAGGGCACTCGTTTCCATCAGGGCGTTCACTCGGATTGATGCCCTCGTCGATTGCATTTGTACCTCTTGATTGGAGTTGGCTTAACATAAGAATCACAAAATTTCCCCCTTTCAACAAGTAGGCATGGATTCACCCTTTTAACTTTTGATCTAGAATATAATTTGTTGTGTTGATTTCATTGCTGAAAACTGTGGCAGCTTATAGTTTTCTCCCGTAGGATTTCTTCGAGGAATGAGGATTAGTAATAGTAATTAATTGTTCAATTGTTTTTGGACTAAGTTGAATATCTCAAAGTAATTGCCTCAAATTTCTCCTCCATGTTGTATTATGGGTTGTTTATATCCAACTGCTCCCTCATGGCTTGCTAACGATATTAATTTGTGGACCAACAAAAAAAAATGTCAATATGAACTTCCTTGAATAAAACTTTGTGACCACTGACCACACATCTTGTTTATTTATTTTTATTTTGAAAGGGTAATAGTAACAGTTGTGGCCACCCACTTTTTAATTTAATTTTAATTTTTTTAGTAAAATATAATAATGCTACCAATTGGTTGGTTACCAAGATTTCTGATTTTTTTTTTGTGTTGGCTTTTCCAATCCTACGTATTACGATGCATTTTAGATTACATTTGTAGTAAAATAGGATGAATTAGAACACAATAGTGCATAATCTAAGTTCTTGTTTAATAACCCTTTTATTTTTTTGTTCTGTTTTTGGAAATTAGCTTATAACTTTTTTACCTACCTTTTAAACATGTTTTCAAAAGCCGCAAAATTTTGAAAAACCAAGAAAAATAGGTTTTTTTATTATTAAAAAAAAAAACTTTGATTTTGTTTTTAAATTTTGGTTTAGAATTTAGATGTGTTTATAAGAAAATTGAAAAGTTTACCATTTTGATGAGAAAACAATCATATATTTAAAGATTTAAAAAAAAGAAATATATATTTATTGTGAATATGTTTTAAAAAGAACAAAATGGTTATTCAAACATGCCCTCAAAGTTAATTTTTATAGAAGTTGGTTAAATAATAATAATACTCGTGCATGAAAAAAATATATATTTATTGTGAATATGTTTTAAAAATCTAGTGAAAATGCTAGTAGAATAATGTTTTTTTTTTAAATCAATAATAAACTAGGTATGAGTTAAGGTACATAAGTTAAAGTTAGACATTTAAAATTACATTAACTTAAATTAAACAAGTTTGAAAATATAGAGACTAAAATAGTATTTTAATCTCTCATATATTATTATTTATTAGTAGCTAAAGTGAGTGAGTTTAATTGTAAGTTATAACTTATTGTTTGAATAAATAAAAACAATTATTGGCATATCAAATTCAAGCAGATTGATTCTAATATGAGAATGAAATAATGCAAAGTTGTTTTTGTCCATTAATTACGTCAATCAACATTCACAATTAGGCCTTAAAGAAAATGATTGTTTGGCTATTATATTAATTCTTATTTATGAAAGTAAACGTGGGTAAACTATTTTTGTTTGTTTTTGTTTTTGTTTTTGTTTTTGTTTATTTTTTATTTTTTATTTTTTATTTTGCAAAGGGTGGTATGATTGTTTGATGTGAGTTCAAAGATTTATTTGGCAATTGGGATAAAGACAAACATTGATCTGAATTCCCATTCTGGTCGTATTAAAGGAAATGTGTTGTATTAATTTATATACGTGTTGTGAATTTTAAAAAAGGCCAATTAAAAAAGTTACTCCTGAATTTTGTCATTTAATTACAAAATATTTTTTATTTTGATCCATGATAAAATGGAGTAGTGGTGTTGCTTAAGGATATTCGTGGTTGGGTTGGGTTGAAGAACTCTTTAGACTCAATTCAATTATTCAAGTTGTAAATTTTTTCAACAAAAAAAATTCTCATTAAAAAATGAACCCAACCCAACCATAAAAAAATTTGGTTGGGTTGGTTCGAGTTATTTAGGTCATTTATTTAAATTTTTTTATAAAAGGAAGTAAAATATTAATACGTAAAAATTCGATTTACCTATTTTCATATATAAGTTAAGATTAACACCTCAATTTCAATTTATATAATGTATAATCTTTTTTCAAAGTACAAAAAAAAAATATTTTTAAGAGTTGTTGAAAAATAAATTATCCAAAAAACTTATAAAATTAAATAAAACTAAAATAAATATGGTATATCTAATTGTACATAAGCAAAAAAAAAAAAAAAAAAAATACATTTTAAACTTAATAATAAGTTCGGGTTGGTTTGAGTTATGTTAGGTGACTCATGAACCAACCTAATCCATAAAATTTTCATTTATTCGAATCCAACCTAAAAGAGTTCACAACCCAACCCAAACTGAACGGGTTGGGTTGGATTGATCGGTTTTTTCGATTCATCGGGTTTTTTCGAACACCCCTAGCGTTGCGGTCTCAATTTTCGTTTCAATTTATGTCATAAGTTTATACTATTTCAAGTTTGCATCAAATGCAATTTGAAATATGTATGAAAAGTTAAAGGTAATATTATAATTTTTGAAAGAATAAAGATATTTTCGAACCAAAGAACAAAGTTCAACAATATTTTTTATAGTTTAGCGTTTAAAAATATCGAATAGATCAAAGATGTAGAAGACACAAAAGCTTAGACTAAGAAAAAAAAAATTATTTGGAACCTTGTGATTTTGAAGGATTTCAATTCATAATGGATTTCAAATAAATTTCATTATTTTAGTACTATAGGAAATGTAATGATTTTAAAATGCGAAGTGATTTCGAATCACGTTTTACTTTAAAAAAAAAAATTCATGACTAAAATGTTCGGATTTTGTAGGATTTCATAGCATTTGAAAGTAAATAACTTAAAAATGATTGTAAATTTGTAACTTTCTTTTCTGATTACCATCCAAACACAAAATTTTAAATACGTCAATTTTAAATCTTTCTCGTTTCAAACAAAATAATTAATTTAAAATCATTTTTCGGATTTCAAATTACAAGATTTAAATCATTTTTTAAACTTTATTGAATCCAAACGGAGGGTTAATCTTCTATTTTTCTTTTTCTTCCTTTTTTTTTTTTTGTTTAGTTTGCCACAGATACTAAACCAACTAAAACTGACGACTGACCATGTGGAAATTGTTGGAAATTGAAAGGTCGGTAATCGGCGTCTGTTTTAGCCAAAAATCGACACTGATCAACTTATGAACACCTTACAACTAGTGTAAATTTGAACTTTTGTCACTGAGAAAAAAAAAAACATTTTGATTACCCTTGAACTATACTCACCATGGCTTATTCAATGTGGTTAATTTAATTCTTAGTGTTTGGTAGAAAATCCTCCAAATTATTCCACTTTTTACCATTACATAGGTTTAATAACTTAACAAAAGAAAATTAGAAATAAAAACTCTTTTTTTGGTACAATAAAAATAGGAATGAGAAATCAAATTTTCGATCTTCCGAAATTTAATTCCAAGCTAATTCACTTTACCAAGGAAAAAACACAAATTATCTCAGATATCTGCTAGTATAAAAGTAATGAAAAATTATTAACAAATTTAAAATTTGCTTATGTCAACATATCCATCATTTTTCTGTAAGGTAAATTTAGAAACTATTTTGAAGTTCAGTGTTGGGCTTATTCATCCATTTAATAGAAACCAAACTCGAAATTTGTAGGTTGGAAATATAATTTATTCATTAAAATATAAATATTCATTGATCCCATTTTTTTATTTAATTTGATCAGAAGTCTTTAAGGCAAGTTTATTGCTGACAAGATCGGTAGGCTGATTGAGCTGTACTTTGAAATTTGAATTTTTTTTTCCCTTTCTGATTAAGCTGTAAATATTTATTGGAACAAATATTAATTTATACTTCTAAACGTTAGAAATTGTATCAATTTAAATTTTAAAATAAGAATTATATCAATTTAAATTTTAAATTTTGAATTTTGAGATTTATATAAATTTAAATTCCAAACTAATAATTATATTAATTTAAACCCCTAAATTTTTATAATAGTATCAATTTAAATTCTGCACTTTTATAAATATATCAATTTAAACTATAAACATTCATAATTGTATCCAATTAAAATATAATAGACGGTATAAATTGATACAATTATGAAAGTCTAGGGTTCAAATTGATATACTAAAAAAGTTCAGTGTTTAAATTATACTATTAGTAGTTTGGGGTTTAAGTTGATACAATTTCTCGAAGGTCAGGGTTTAAATTGATACAATTATTAATTTAGAGTTTAAATTCATACAATACTCAAAGTTCAGGAGTATAATTGATATTTATCCTATTTCTTTTATTTGAATGTTTTGAGCATTTTTTTCAATATAGCCTTTGTTTCGTAAAAATTTCTATTAACGTTATTATTTTTAATTTAGTCTCTCATCATGTTAATATTGGTCGATAATATATTTACAAATCATAATATTTGGTAAATTGGTGAAAGTTTTAATTTCTTGTAAGGTTGGGAGAGGAAACTAGAAACTTTCTTCCATACACCTTTTTCTTCATTCTTACAATTTTTTTTTTTTTTGTCAATTCACCAAATGTTATATCTAGTAAGTCTAACATTCACCAAATAGTGAGAAATTAAGTTGAAAAATATTAAAATGTAAAGCAATAAAGACTAAATTAAAAAATACTACACATTATCAACTAATATATATATATATATATAAGAGAGAGAGAGAGATGGCCTTTTTAATTAAGTGGCATGAGAATCAAGAGCAAGTTGGGTAGAGTCCATGCCACTTTAAGCTTCAATCCAAGGTAGGCTACAATAAGAGAAACCAAAATAATGGAACATTATTAAATGAGATTGTTTCTCTTCTCTCTTTCTTTAATTTGTTTTTTTCTAATTAAAATATGAGTAATTGTTTTAAGGTTTTAATACTTATTTGGTTCTTGTATTTTTTGTTTTTGTTCAGTTTGGTTTATCTACTTTCAAAATGTTTATTTTTGTCTCTATACTTTTAATTTTGATTCATTTTGATCCTTATACTTTTAAAATGTTAATTTTGATTCCTGTACTTTCAACTTTTGTTCATTTTGATATTTAAATTTTAGAAAATGTGACCGTTTTTATCTTTTAAAAGTAAAAATGAAGGGACCAAGGTAGTAGTTAAACCTTGTTTCAAATGGCAAAACTATACTTTCAAATATAGCAAAAAGTTACCGTCTATTAGTGACAAACAATTGGTGATGGATAATAAATTTTTAATTTAATCTCTTGAAGTTATTTTATTATTTTTTTTTATCGATTTAGGTTAAATGAAAATAACAATTTTCATAAAATACAATATGTGAATATGTTGCCAAAAATCATAGAAAAATTTATAATAGATAATAATTTTTTTTTATAAAAAAGTTGAATAATAAACTAGCATCGGAGATTAAATTTATGATTTACTAAAAAAATATAGATAAGTTTGAACATTTAAAAGTACAATAAAAAAATGTGAACTGGCCTCAAATTATAAGGATCAAAATAGTAAGTAAAAACTTAGCTAGTAAAGATCAAGAGGTCTTTGATTTAAATCTCTTACTCTTGATTTGTATTTAAAAAAAACAGAGATGAAAATAGTATTTTAATTCTATTTTCCTTTAGCAATTATGAGTTTCTATTTTCAACGATATGGTTGGTGGATTCAAAACTCTGAAAATTGATTCTCTTCCCTACAAATCGTATTTGTTTGTTATAAATAATATTTCGAAAACATTTTACCCAATCAATCTAAGAGCACAATTTGAGTTTTTTTTTTTCTAAAAAATGATTACTGCTATTTTGAATTGTTTAATTATTATTTTATTTAATAGAAAAGAGGACAAACAGACAGAGAAAACAGATAAGTTTATTTATTTTTTTATTTTTTTTAATAAAAAAAAATATATAAAAGGGTAGATTTTTGAGTGAGGCATGCTTCATCCACGTTGGGTGGTCTTCAATCTAGATTTCATCCTTTTTAGATCTTCTCAATTTTTCAATTATTTTATATCATCATCTCTCGATTTCTAATACTTTGTAACTTTGTTTATATTTAATCTTATATTGTCAAATGTCTTTACGTATTTTTAATAAATTTTAAATTTAATTTATAGTATTTTTAATTTATGGATGATTTTTTAAGATTAAATTATACAAAATATTTCTAAATTTTATATTTTTTTGAACTTTCAAAAGTTTTAAAATACTCTTAAAATTTTTAAAATGAGTTAAAAAATACCTTTATTAGCCTTGAATGGAAACCGTTAAATTCAAAGATACTTTTAAAATAAAAAAAATAAAAAAAATATTCTTACTGTTATATGAACAAAGACCGTTAATACATTATTACTTCTCTATTTTCTATTTCCCCTCCTTTCTTCAATATCTTTCTACTCCCCTTTTTGTTAATTATTTGAATATTTTAGAATTTTGTGATTTTATGTTTTAATTCAAAATTTTGGTTGTTGAGAAAATTGGTATAAGCTAAGAATTGGAAAATTAAGAAAAAAAATGAGAGTATCTATATGAAAAAAATGAGAATATTTATACAATTTGCTTTAAAATTGATTTTTTTCGAATTTAAGAAAACTTTAAACAAATTGACCATTATATTAATGGTAGGAGCATTTTATTTTTTATTTTTTTAATTTTAAAGTTATTTTTACAATGAAGTATCACCACTTTCTGTTCATATATTAATGATGAAGGTATATTTTAAACTTTTTTTTAAGCTAGGAATATTTTTGAAACTTTTAAAAGTTTAAAGGTATTTTTTGAAACAAAACTTTTAATTGTTTCCATCCAAAACTAACAACAAGAGCATTTTTTTTAATTCATTTTTTAAAATTTAAGAGTATTTTTTAAACTTCTGAAAGTCTAGGGACAACTTTAGGGATACTTTCATGAGTGACTAAATTTGATATTTATTTCAGATATAAAAACTAAATTGGATATTTAAAAATACAAAAATTAAAATTGAATCAGTCTCAAAGTACATGTACTAAAATAGTATTTTAATTAAGGAATCTTTTCATATATATTATAGTATGTTCTCATATGTACGGGGTGTATATAGGATAATTGTTTTAGATAACAAAAAATATTAGAAAAATGTCATTGTTGATAGACAATGATATTTTATTATATATATATATTAAATAGTATACAATAATTCATTGCGTTTGGTGTCATGTCACATGGGATCGTAGACTTATTACACCATTTTTAATTGGCTTCGAATCTTCCTCTTCGTTAATTAACTGCTCAAATTCCAATCTCACTTCCACTCAAATTCGTTAAATTATAAGTTTGACCCTTCGGATCTATTTTGTTTTTATGTCTTTAAAATATATATTAATGATGAGAATGCTACGGTTTGAAAAAAAATTAAATAATTTCATATTCTTTATAAAATAGATAATTATTTTTATTTTCGATTAATTTTGAGATGAAATTTTATACTATCTATTCTAATAAACAGATCTACAGATTTTTAATATTGTTTTTATCTAAAATTTTTAGATACTAAATACATCTTCCAATATTTAATTTAGTGTCTATAGATCTTTATTATTAAGCCTTTAATTTAACACTTATATCATACACTGACTATATTATTATTTAATTAAAAATTGCGTGTGGCATGCATATTCATTTTAGACGATTTTGAAATGTTTAATAATGAAAATTAAAGTTAAATGGTTGTAGGTAACAATAATAATATATATAAACCAGTGTTGATAATTATTTGACTTTTAATTTTTATTTTTTAAAAATTAAGTTTATAATTACTTTTCTACTTCTAATTTTATTGTTTTTATTATCTACTTTTTACCAATATTTTCAAATGTTAAACTATGTTTTGAAAACTAAAAAAAAAAAAAAAAAAATTACAAATTTGTTTTTACTTTTAGAATTTGATTAAGAATTCTACTCCTTTACTTAGGAAAAAAGGAAACCATTGTAAGAAATTAAGAGAAAAATATACCTAATTTTCAAAATCCAAAAACCAAATAGTTATTGAAGAATAGCTAAAATGTTTATCTATCTATCAATTTTTTTAAGTAAACATAAGTTAAAATAAATATTTTATTATGATACTGTTGTTTAATTTAGTCTTATTCAAATCAAACGAGTGACACATGGGTAATTGTTTAGCAGTTTTTTCTGACAATATAAAAAGGAATTAACAAATAAAATAATTTGTCATAGTTGCCACCATACATTGTATTAATAGAGAAAAATGCAACAATTCTGAGAACTTGTAGTTACATTATTAAATAACTTGAAGTCAAAGCTCAAATCTCAGAGCTTTATTGTCAATATAAAACAGGAAGCCACACAATATAAGGGGAAAAAAAGAAAGAAATAAATAGAAATAAAAAAACAAAAAAACAAAAAAAACAAAAGTAGTTTGTAAAAAGCAGAGAAAGAGATAAGCAGTGGAAGAAAAAGGCAGAGGAAAAGAGAAGAGAGAAAGAAGAAAGAAGAAGGTCATGGGATGGCTAACCTCGGAATTGGTTCAAAAAAGATCTTAGACGATTTCAACTCGGTGAGTCATTATTTTTCTTTTTAAAACTGTTTGAGATAAATGAAAAACTCAGCACCCTTTGATTTTTTTTCTTCTTGTTTGTTTTTCTTTCTTAAATATATTTCACAACCATTTCTTCTTCTTCTTCTTCTTTTTTTTTTTTTTTAAATATCCAAAGAAATTGTGTTGAATTTATTTTTAAATATTTTTGTCCATTTTATTTGTCAAGAATAATAAAATGATATTTTCATTCGTGTGTTAGAAAAAAGCTAGTTATAAACAAGAACAATTTTTTTTTTAATTTTCAAAAAAAAAAAAATCTACACAATTTTGAAAATGTTTTTAAACAGTGAAAAACAACGAGAACCATTAATAAATGCTTTAAATTAAAAAAATTGAAAATGAGAAATGAGAAATAAGAAAAAAAAAAGAAAAAAAAAGGAAATTAGAAAACCCAAATTCTTAGAAGGGGAAAAATGAGAGAAGAAGAAGCATTCAGTTTGTGGAGTGTTTGGAAAATAATAAATTAATGAAGGAAGCGATATAGTTTTAGTTTATGAGGGAAATCAAGATTTGGTGTTAATTATATATAATATGCTTTGATTGGTGATTGACAAAATTGTTTTTTTTTCCAACCATATATGGGATGGGGTATTCCAACTTCAGATCCCTGAATCGATAATTCATATTTTAAGCAAGTTGAATTATGTTTTTATTTAAAAATTTTGTTTTAAATGATAAAACGGTTGAAAATATTTTCAAATATAGTAAGATGTCATAATTTATTAGTGAAAGATATTGATAGACACTACTTAGAAATTTAGTGTTTATCACTGATAAACAATAATATTTTGCAATATTTGTAAATATTTTGATTCATTTTTTAATACTTGAAAACAACCCTTTTATTTAACTAAAAAAACTATTAATACATTAGTTGAATTATTATTTCAACTAAAACCAAAGTGAAATACCTACCACCCAAAATTTGTTTACTTATAAGTATAGAGAGTAAAATTTGACATTTTAAAATATATAGACTAAAATTAAACAAATTTTAAATTACAACAATCATTTAAAAAAAGCTTAACTCATCCAAGTCGAGAATTTTTTGTTTATTTTGGAAATTGTTTATTTATTGAAAACAATGATTCGCTAAATTACAAAGAAAGTGGGTTATTGTTATGTTAACTAAATTTAATTCTTGATTTGGGAAAATGGAATTTGAAGATATTTATATTTACGTGTAAATTAAGCTACAATGACGTATGCGTTATCAAGTTTTCAGTTTTCTGTAAAAAAAAAAAGGTGATATAATTGTGATTTCGATTTATTTGTTAATTAATTTACAACCCCAACTTTAGGGTTACATGAATTTAAACCACAAAATATTAATTTCATTAAACTAAACTCTAAATTGTTCTAAGTTTATCAATCCATACAATCTGTTATGTTTATAGATAATATTATACGAGAATCATAATGTTGTTAATTAAAACCTTAAATTTTTATAAATTAATCAATTTAGACTTTAAATTAAGAGTTTTTTGGATAAATTATCTATGCATCGATCATAATCATCCATTTTATTAATTCAACATTCGAAGAACTTTACACATTTTAAGAATTTAATGCTATAATTCTAAAACATAATATTAATAAAAGGTCTAAATCGATTCACTTAAAACAATTTAGAAGCTTAATTGAAACAATTTTATATTTTACGCAATATTTTCCGAATTTAAAGGGTAAATTGATATAATTGTTAATTTAAAGTTAAAATTAATACAACCACTAAAATTTAGGAGTGCAAATGTTTTATTTCTTTTTTTTTTTTTAGTTCAATAATAGGCATGATGTAAGATTTGAAAAACCTATTGATAAAGAACTCATTCTTTATATCATAGCTATGATAATATTGGGGAAGTGATTATAAAATAGAATTCAAAAGTTTTTACTTTTTAAAACTAGTAATTTTTTGAAAATTCGTTGAAATAGTTTTTCTCAGCGAGATCGAATATCGAAATTTGAATAAAAAGTAAATTTTTTCATTTTATCGATTGTTTTGAATTTTCTATTAAAATCTTGCATGGAGATTCTTCTAATTTTATTAAAAAGATGTTATAAAAACTTTCACGTGCTTATTTTGTGGAGTTGATTTTAAGTTGACTTTTAAGCTATGAGACTTCTAATTAGAACGTTTACGATCTGTAGTGAAATTTAGAGGTCCGATCATGGCGGAACCTTTACTACACAAATGGACTGAAGAATCAGCTGGATCATTCAGTATTCGACAGACTAGTTTCTTTAGCAAACTTTCATTTTCTTGGATTAATTCTTTGCTTACTTTGGGTTACTCGAAAACATTGACCCTTGAGGATGTTCCTCCTCTTGATTCTGAGGATGAAGCAGAATTGGCTTACCAGAAATTTTCCCATGTCTGGGATTCACTCTCAACAGAAAAGGGTTGTTCAAGCTCTGGGAATTTGGCCTTTCAAGCCATTAAAAAAGTGCATTTGAAGGAAAATGTTTTGATAGCATTTTATACTCTTCTCAAAACACTTTCTGTTGTGGTTTCTCCTCTTATTCTCTTTGCTTTTGTTAACTATTCAAATAGTAATGAAAGACATTTGAGAGTGGGTCTTTCTATTGTGGGGTTTTTGATTGTCTGCAAGGTATTTGAATCCTTGGGTCAAAGACATTGTTACTTTGATTCTAGAAGGTCAGGGATGAAAATGAGATCAGCTTTAATGGTGGCAGTGTATAAGAAGTTGTTGAAGCTGTCTAGTTTAGGGAGGACAAGGCACTCTGCTGGAGAGATAGTGAACTATATTGCTGTTGATGCTTATAGAATGGGGGAATTTCCATGGTGGTTTCACTTAGCTTGGGGTTCGTGTCTACAACTTATTCTTTCCATTGTATTGCTATTTTGGGTGGTGGGTATTGGAGCTTTGATTGGTTTAGTTCCTCTTCTCATATGTGGGTTACTAAATGTGCCTTTTGCTAAGTCACTACAAAAGGGTCAATATCATTTCATGCTTGCTCAAGATGAGAGATTGAGGTCAACTTCTGAAGTGCTTAACAACATGAAGATCATTAAGTTGCAATCATGGGAAGAAAAGTTCCAAAGCTTAATCGAAGCGCTTCGTGAAAAGGAGTTCAAATGGTTGAAAGACACACAGATGCAGAAGGCTTATAGTTCCTTGTTGTATTGGATGGCTCCCACTATTGTGTCTGCTGCTGTTTTTGTTGGATGTGTTCTTTTCCAAAGCGCTCCTTTGAATGCAAGCACCATTTTTACTGTTCTAGCAACACTCAGAGTAATGTCCGAACCTGTGAAGATGATACCAGAAGCTCTTTCAATCATGATCCAAGTCAAGGTAGCTTTTGACAGACTGAACAGATTTTTACTTGACAATGAGCTAAAAAAGGATGAATTCACTGAAAACCCATCAATGCATTTGGATAAGACGATTGAAATACAAAATGGTAACTTCAGGTGGGATCCGGAGTCAGTGATTTTAACTTTAAAAGATGTAGATTTAGATATAGAAAGAGGACAGAAAGTTGCTATATGCGGACCAGTTGGAGCTGGGAAATCTTCTCTGCTACATGCCATACTTGGAGAGATACCAAAACTTACTGGAAATGTGAGTTCTAAACACAAATCATATTTGGTATGGCATGAAAATGCATCAAAACTAAGTTTATGTACTCTTTTTATATTGCAGGTTCAAGTAAATGGATCAATAGCCTATGTTTCACAGACAGCTTGGATTCAAAGCGGGACAATCCGCGATAACATACTCAATGGAAAGCAAATGGACACAGATAGGTATAAGAATGCCATAAAAGCTTGTGCTTTGGATGAAGACATCAATAGTTTTGACCATGGAGATCTTACAGAAATAGGAGAGAGAGGCCTTAACATGAGTGGAGGACAGAAACAAAGGATTCAACTTGCAAGAGCTGTCTATAATGATGCTGATATATATCTACTTGATGACCCTTTTAGTGCAGTTGATGCCCATACGGCTACAACACTTTTTGATGTAAGTACATGGAAAATCTTGTTTCTTGTCAACCCATTAAAAAAAATGAAAAAAGAACAGACAATCCTTTTAGTAGAGGTACCATTATCCAACTTGAAGGATGGAAATTTTGCAGGAATGTGTCATGACCGCTCTAGGTAAGAAAACTGTTGTTCTTGTGACGCATCAAGTGGAATTCCTTTCTGAAGTCGATAAAATTCTGGTAAGTTAGTTACTTTTAAACTTCATGTCCATGAAGTAATTGTAGTCTTGTAAACACTTTCTCATCGAAATGTCTTGCTATTTTTTCAGGTAATTGAGGGTGGAGAAATAACTCAATCAGGAAGTTATGAGGACCTGTTGACAGCCGGGACGCCTTTTGAAAAGCTTGTGAGTGCTCACAAAGATGGCATAATAGCATCTGGAACTTCGGGGAGTGAAAACTCGAGAGACTTTGAAACAGTAGACACTGTGAGACGTGAAAAATATGATAAAAAAAATGTAACTGGCAAAAGCTTAGGCGGAGTACAACTAACAGATGAAGAAGAGAAGGAAATAGGGGATGTGGGTTGGAGACCATTCTGGGATTATATCACAGTCTCCAATGCATCTTCTCTCGTGTATTTAAGTGTTATTAGTCTATCTGGTTTCGTTGGTTTTCAAGCAGCTTCAACTTATTGGCTAGCTATTGCCATTGAGTTCCCTCAGATCAGCAGTCGTACAATGATTGGAATCTATGCAGCTATTTCACTTTTTAGTGCAGTATTTGTATATTTCAGGTCCCTTTTAACCGCTCTTTTTGGATTAAGAGCTTCTAAAGCTTTCTTCTGTGGTTTCACAAATTCTATATTCAAAGCTCCAATGGCATTCTTCGATGCGACCCCAATCGGACGAATCTTGACTCGAGTATGATCATTTTGGCTTCATCTTCATTCCTGTTTCTTAGGCATGCATCATGAAGCTAATTCTTTTGTTACATTCACGCTAGCAACTTACTACACCAAAGCTAATGTTGTGGAGATCACAATATTTGCAGGCCTCATCAGATTTGACTGTTGTGGATTTTGACATACCATTTTCCGCCATCTTTGTAATATCTGGTGCTATAGATCTTCTTGTAGTGATTGCAATTGTGGCATCCGTTACGTGGGAAGCTCTTCTTGTTGCCATTCCAGCTATTATAGCTTCAACCTACGTTCAGGTATACAGAGTTTTGTACTTGTTTGTTTTGTATTTTCATATTATATATTTTTCTTCATCATCAAATAGTGGTGCTAACTTTCATCTATTTTTTTCCTTATATTTTGGAAGAGCTATTATCTAGCCACTGCTCGGGAGCTTATTAGAATTAATGGGACGACAAAAGCACCTGTAATGAATTATGCAGCAGAGACATCCCTTGGTGCTGTCACAATCAGAGCTTTCGACATGACGGAACGATTCTTTCAGAAGTTTCTAAAGCTCATCGACACAGATGCAAGTCTTTTTTTCAACTACAATGCAACCACAGAGTGGTTTATTTTGAGGATAGAATCATTGCAAAACTTCACACTTTTCACTGTTGCATTTCTCCTTGTAGTGCTTCCTCAGGGTCAAACCACCAATCCAGGCAAGACAAATTCAACAAGACTTAAGATTCTAATATATTTGCATACCACATTTTGATCGTTTAATCCATTGTGCAGGACTTGTGGGGCTCTCTCTTTCTTATGCTTTATCCTTTTCAAGTATCCATGTTTTCATGGCGAGATTTTATTGTACTCTTTCAAACTACATAATTTCTGTTGAAAGGATCAAGCAATATATGCATTTGCCAGTAGAGCCTCCAGCAATCATGGAGAACAACAGACCACCATTTTCATGGCCTACAAAAGGAAGGATAGAGTTGGAATGTCTAAAGGTAAAGGGGGCTAACTGCAAATGTAGTTCATTCAATTGACTTATGATTTTTCTCGAATGTCATTTTCGATGCTTAATTTTCAAATTTTTTGTTTATTTTAGATAAAATATCGTCCCAATGCTCCTCTCATTCTCAAGGGAATTACATGTACCTTCCAAGAAGGGACTAGAGTAGGAGTTGTAGGAAGAACAGGAAGTGGAAAAACGACTCTTATAAGTGCTTTGTTTCGTTTGGTGGAGCCTGAGAGCGGGAGAATCATCATCGACGGGATTGATATATGTTCCATTGGTTTAAAGGATCTAAGAATGAAGCTGAGCATCATCCCACAAGAGCCAACACTTTTTAGGGGCAGTATTCGCACAAATTTAGACCCGCTTGGCCTTTACTCTGATGATGAAATATGGAAGGTAAATCTTACCATTCAACATGCTTTTGAACTTCACAATATTGTTCTGTTGTGACATTTACTTAAACTTTACCTGTTATTCCAAGTTTCATCTCAAAACCAATTAACCATAAGAGCAAGTCATGTATCTAATAAACATCGTAAGTTCTCTTCATGCATCTTTCTGATATAGGATCCTCAATATGCCCTCTCTTTGGGTCACCTATCCATATAGGCTTCATTGGCTCTAATACCATATTAGATACACATATGGGGTTCCACCTCTTAAACTAATTGGTCATGGGAGGAGTAACTCAAGTATCTTGTAAACATTGTGAGGCCTCCTTTACTACATTTCCGGTACTTTGCTTATTCACCTAATGACTTGGTTATTTGCAGGCATTGGATAAGTGCCAGCTCAAGGCCACTGTCAGCAGTCTGCCGAGTCAGCTCGACTCATCTGGTATGCTCTTTTCATGGAAGCAAACATGTTATAACTTCTTAATGTTTTAGTGTATTGATTTGGTTGGTTCAATAGTGAGTGATGAAGGAGGGAATTGGAGCGTGGGACAACGCCAACTCTTCTGTCTTGGACGAGTGCTACTCAAACGAAACAGAATTCTCGTTCTCGATGAGGCTACAGCTTCAATCGACTCGGCAACTGACACTATTTTGCAAAGAATTATAAGGCAAGAGTTTTCAGAATGCACTGTTGTAACAGTAGCTCACAGAGTTCCTACTGTTATTGACAGTGACAAAGTCATGGTTCTCTCCTTTGGTAAGCTAACCCTTAAGTTTCTCGTTCCTTTTCCTTTGTTGAATTCCATTCATCAATAACTGAACCAACTACAATTTCTTCTATAGGAAATTTGGTTGAGTTTGAAGAACCCTCAAAGTTGATGGAAACCAACTCTTACTTCTCCAAACTTGTAGCCGAGTACTGGGCTAGCTGCAGGAGAGACTCTTCCCGTCATTAAACAACTAGTCTTGAAAACAAATTATTGCTTTTTTTTTTTTAGGACTACAATGGAAAAATGAGAGATCGAACTTTCAACTTCTAAGAAAATAGGTAATACCAATTTTACTTTGGCAAAAACAAATTATTGCTAATAAGGGAAAGAAAACTTAGCAGGAAAGAGTGAAAGTTTGAGACACGAGCAAACAGAGGAGAATATTTAAGGAGAAAAAAAAATCATTCTTAAAAAAGAAATCTTTTTATAATTTCTTACAAGTTTGAAGGAGGATAAGTTGGAAACTTTCTCCCAAAAGACATTTTCCCCTCTTTATTTTTTTAAAAGTTTAATATGCATCTATATTTACTTAAAATTCTAAAATGAAACTTGCTAAACATAATAAGCTATATATTTAGCCTATAATTCTGTCATGAGAGACAATAGCAAGTTCATTAGCGTTCGTGTCTCCTAAGGTTCAATCCATGGCACAAGAACAGAATTTTAAGGTTTCATTGATTTTTTTTGTTTGTTTTTTTTTTTTTTTGTTTTACCCATTTTAGGCTTCAAGTAGATATATTAGGAAACCAAAATAATTGGAAAAGAAAAAAAAAAAAAAGCTCCATTTTGAAATTCTGAAAGATGATCGATTATCTTCTCGACAAATTGTATCAATGGATTATCAAGAGTATTTTATAAAAACTTAACCTATGGTCTGTTCATGGCAGATACCTACTAATCCAAGTCAACAAAGTTGAATTATTATATTGGCTCCACATTTTTAATATTATATTATATGCTCATACGCACATATAATAGTGTCACCTTTTAATGGGGGAAGTCATTAGTTCGAGCTTGATATCTCGTTATTATAGCATGTGATAACAAGTCATATTTGTAGCCACGGTGAATTTAGTTTAGTGGTAAATGACATGACTTTCGTTCCTAGAGGACGGTGATTTTGTCTTTTTGGTATCGCTCCCAAAAGATTAAAAATCAAAAGAAATTTATATAACCGATCCTACACCTAATACTACAATGACGTAACAATAGTGATAAGTCCGGGTCGATCCGTAGGGAGACGCAATATTTGTTTTGTGAAGTTAATTTTATAGCAATAGTGATAAATATGGGGGGTTGGCGTGGATAAGAAATAAGTGTGAAGTTAAAAGCAAGAAAGTAGAGATAAAACATACAAATGTAATTAAGGATAGAGTTTCTAGTCTTGGGAGTAGGTTGAGTTCTTATGCAATTTTCTATTAGTGGACTATTTTTTATTTAACTCATATTTGATCATATTTTGCACAACAACATACTTGACTCGACCTAACTAGCCTTTACTATGGCGAATAACTAGCTAGAACCAAACCAAGCAAGCGACCTAAGTACTAATTAAAACCTCATGCAAAGCTCCAACTAATCTAAATGCAACCAATCCTACAGAATCCTAAGCAATCTTATAGAATCATTTTACACTTGCATTAAGTCCTAGGTTTCCATTGTTGCTTAATAATCGGAAAGCCCACGTTAATTAACCAAATTTCTTTGAGCCTAATCAAATCATGCATTCTAAGATTCGAGATTAGCCTGCAAACCCTAGCGTACAAGATTCAATATTTGCTAGTCGACTTAAGCTAGACGAAGAATGAAGACATCGTGCAAGCCAAATATCTTTGACAACGACATACATTCCAAGGGAGGGGCATTAATCCATCCAAAAAACATACACCAAGAATTTCAACGGATTCAAAGAGGCATGAATCAGAGCACGAAATTAATACAAAATAGTTCTCGAAGAATTTACATAGGTCTACTCCCAAGTGTTGAATTTAGTGTCATAAATCTCGTGAATCATGTATTTTGTAATTTGTAAATACAAATTATTATTTAATAAAATAAATAGTATTTTATTCGACATTAAAAATGTATAAACTCAATCCAATAAATTAAGATCCATGGTTATTTTATGTAGCCTGAACAATATGTAGTAGACACATAAGTGAATCACGTTCAAGTAATAATCTAAAAGATTTGCAATATATGGATAAGATTTGGTACCTTATCTTGGTGACATTGCAGATAGGGCCCACTTTGTAAATGTTACAAACGATTTGATCCAAATTGTTTATGTGGAGACATGTGAGTGTGTGTATCCTATACAAAGAGTTTGTATTGAAGGAACTCCATTTACAGAGAACCTTTGAGCGGAAGCGGATCATTCAAATCCCATTTCGATTGAACGCATATATTTACAGTCATACAAGAACAGATTATGCATAAAACTTAAATTACAACATGCTTTTGAAATCAAAACAAGGTTTAGAGATTATATCTTTGAAGAACCATTCTTCAAGGTAATCCCTCAATCGTACTCGTTCACGAACGCGTCGAACAAGTTACGAACTCCCTCGAACAAGCAGCAAATAACAACTCAATCCTCGAACCAACAGGGACACTACCACTTAGTGACCTTGGTATTCTCGGTGTGAGAATTCAGGAATGGTGAGCTCTGGCTAAATTTTGGTTAGAGGGAAGTTTTGAGTTGAAGGAGGAAGACGATCGAGTAGAAGCAAGGCTATCGTATAGCAAAAGCTCTTGATCGTTTAGAGAAGCGAGTCTATCGCATAGGCTCCCAAGGCTATCGTGTAGTTACTCGATCGTGTATCATTTGTCTGTCCTTAGAATTCTGAAATCAAATTTTATTTATTCGTTTTGCCACAGAAAATAAATAACTTCCCACTAAGGGGTGGTTAGAGAGAAAGAGGGTTAATTA
Source organism: Benincasa hispida (assembly GCF_009727055.1). NCBI lineage: Eukaryota > Viridiplantae > Streptophyta > Magnoliopsida > Cucurbitales > Cucurbitaceae > Benincasa > Benincasa hispida. The sequence continues at coordinate 8,021,566 of NC_052357.1, forward strand.
TCAAATAATTATTAAATTATAAAGAAATATGATAACTAACTTATCATACTATATTTACAAGCTATGGTTTTAATATTGCATCACATACAATATATAAACCATAGTTCTTTTTCTTTATTTTATGACATTTATTATAAATTATATTTATATTAAATTTAATAACTATGTATCTTATTCATAGAAAATATATTTGAATCATATTCAAATATTAGTTCCTCCCATCAAACAATAATGCATCAAATATATTATATCAATTATATCATATATAATTGAATTAATGTAATTATATCATATATAATCAAATTCTCTCTTATTAATTTGAACATTTCAAATTAACCCAAAAACTGATTCTCAACTTAAATCGATTAAGCTACCAAGGGAACCTTATAGACCTATAGCTTGAAGCTTCAACGGTACGTGAATAACTGATTAAACTCTTTAATCACATTATCCACCATTCGTTAACTATCGGGCACTCCACTAAAGACCGACAGATGCACTCTTCGTACTATAGATATATTTTGGTGTCTATTGAATATAACCAATCAATAATACGATGACCCTCACAAATCGTGCGTAAGTACAGCTGGGCCAAATTACCATTTTCCCCCTGTAGTTACATCTAACTCTTTAAGTACCATTGATCCCTCTAATAAACAATAGATCATTGTCCCACTACGACTAAACCCCTCCCGGCCAAGAAAGGGTGTGATGCCACATTGTTCAAACCCAAAATCAGCCCTTAAGGGAGCAATTTATCTACTTACCCTTGCTTCGGAGAAGGAGTGAATTCCTTCTTGTGTAGCTGAGTTCCTAGCTCCCCAGTCAGACGAATCCCCAAAATGGTTGACTTGTTGATTAGGCGATCTGGCCACTATCACCCATGCAAATCAAAGGACCGTCCTCATAGGTAGGAGTTCACAACTCATTCAGGATTAAGGTTATGTTACCTATGGTCATCCTAGTGAAATGAAAGTCTCAATTATGAACGACGTTATATAACGAGACTAAATATTTCTTGGTCCAGTCTTATACAAACTCCTTTATATAGAATATCTCTGCTCACATGTTTAATATATGAATGATCAGGATCAGATCATTTGTAGCAGTTTACAACATTTGTAACACCTACAAAGCGAGCCATACTCGTAGTGTCACCAGGATAAGGTACCCAGCCCTATCCATATACTACAGACCATTTAGGTTATCACTTAAACATGATCCACTTGTATGACTCCACATATATGTTTAAGTTACAACGATAACTATGAATCTTAGTTTATTGGTTTGTGGTTAATGCAACTAAAATATCATATATTTCATAGACAGAAGTGAATAAAATATCATATATTATTAATCATTGAAAATATTTGTTCATACATGGTTTACAAACTACAGAACCCTACGAGATTTAGGACATCAACCCTAACAATCTCCCACTTGTCTTAAAGCTAGTGGTGTGTACAAGATAATCAAATTACAAGTACACAAAACAATAAATTAGGACAGAAACAAGCCCAGTACAAGATCTCCCACTTGCCTTAGTCCAGCCATGGTCTGTCCCGTAGGCCCATACTCTGCAGGTGACCCTTAAACACTGTAGCCGTGAGGGCCTTCGTAAACAGATCATCAACGTTCTGCTCCGAAGCTATCTTCGTGACAATCACTTTCCTTCGATGCATAATCTCTCATATGAGATGGTATTTTTGCTCAATGTGCTTGCCGCGCTTATAACTCTTAGGCTTAAGGGAATTCACCACAACACTACTATTATCACAATAAAGTGTGATGAACTTAAACATGTATGGAACAACTTCCAGACCAGTCAGGAATTTTCTAAGCCAAACGACCTCCATAGCAGTTTCACAAGCCACTACATACTCAACCTCTATGGTGGAGTCCGCGATGCACCCCTGCTTGGTGCTTTGCCATACTATAGCACATTAATTAAGAGTGAACACTGATCCTAAAGTGAATTTTTGAGAATCCCTATCGGCCTGAAAATTATAGTCTGTGTATCCTATTAGGATCAAATCCTTAAAACCATACACAAACATGTAGTCCCTCGTTCTCCGTAGATATTTGAGGATGTTTTTGACGGCTGTCCAGTGATCATATCCTGGATTAAACTGATATCTACTGACTATCCCCACTGCGTATAGATGTCAGGTTTAGTACATAACATCGCATACATCAAAATGCCTACGGTAAATGCATAAGGGACCCGTCTCATTTCTTCAACCTGTTGAGGTGTCTTAGGACACTGTTCCTTAGACAATGTAACTTCGTGCCTAAAAGGAAATAAACCCTCTTGGAGTTCTGCATCGAAGTACTTGATCAACATCTTGTCTATGTATGATGCCTGAGACAGTGCTAACATTTTGTTCTTTCAATCCTGAAAGATCTGAATACCAAGAACAAACCGAGCCTCTCCCAAATCTTTCATTTGGAATTGGTCGCCAGCCAGTTCTTAACTGTAGTCAATAAGCCTATATCATTGATGGTTGGAAAATGGAGTAAATAAATATGCATTCATTGTTTGTTCTCGCGTTGTTGGTCATGCTTTGGATATGCAATATGCGTCTAAGAATGTATGCAATGACCATACGTTCCTGCCACAAGTTTTCTTGCTCTCTCGCCAAGTATAATGAGATCGCAAGTTTCTCAGGTGATCCGAGGTCGAACTCAGGGACTTGTAGCTAAATTTCGTGAAGTAATGTGTTTGCGGCGAAGAATAAAAGAATATTGAAGTTGAAGGTTTAAGGGCTATGCGCTACTCCTACTCCTAACTAATAGATTAAGTAGAGGAAGTTTAACTGTGAGAGATAGAGACACGACAACTGTTAATGTGTAAAAAGATGTATGGGAAAATAGATAAAATGGTGGGGGATGACTTCACCGCAACACTAAGCTTGATCACAAGAGTAACCTTAGCCAGCACAAGCTATGCGATTATGCTATACACACTTGTCGAAGACGCATGCGATGAATATGCGATAGATATCGATAGGACTTATTTCTAAGTCTCTATTCCTGCTCACGTGCTCTCACACATAAACAAGATGACCGTATACCACCATATCCTACTTCTAGACGCATGCGATGTGACCGCATACATTCATATCCTATCTATAGGGTGCATACGCTGTGTAATAGCAAACAAAACTTATCTCTAAGCTTCCATTCTTGCTTATGCGATCTAATCTGACTCTCTCAAGACTAGATTTGGTTTTTAGACTACTCTCCCAAGTATGCCTAAATGATGAATAATGCGCTCATAAGACAAGGTAACCACATAAAGCATGGATGACATAAGATTATTCCTATCTCTAGGAACACTGCTTACTTTTCTTAATGCGTTCAACTACTTACCCTCTCGAGCAGTTAGTCGCTGCTGATTCTACTCATAGACAAGCATTGCATCCACTTATAGACAAGCGTTGCTACGACTTCACACTAAGAAAATAGGATTTTCTCACAACACTCGCACAACGCATACCTCTCGGTAGTTTGCTACATGCTTCATATGTCTATGCCGCATGATTAAGTATGTGATACTCTAGCAGTCTTACTTAGTTGTGCAATGAAGGTAAATGATGATAAGAAGAGATAAATGAAGATGAAGTCGAAGGAAAATATATAAATGCATTGATCACAAAATGCATTAATCTCTTAAGCCACAATGTAATACAATACATAGATAGAAGAGTTATGGAGGGCCAGATGGAAACAATGTCTTGCTTCCATCAAATGTGTGTCAAGGCTGCCAGTGATGCCATGGATGGGCGGTGGAGTAGTCTCTCTCGAGATCTATCTTCGGAGAAGCTCCGATTGTCACTCGGAATGGTAGAAGGAATGAAGAAATCTCAAGAATATCTTCTCACGCTTTCGTCTGGATCACAAGGATCTACCCGAAGGTAGAAGCTCGGATATTTGAAGTTGTGCTCCAAGGCTTCCATTTATAGAGTTTGATCACCGACAACATTAATAGTCCTTCTCTGAAATTTTGCAGTTAATGACGTGATGGACCTGCTCTGAATCTCTACTGCTAATGGCGTGGTAGGTGAAATGTCAACATCACCTTTTGATACTCCCGAGATATGCGTTCATGCTTGGTTTCCAAAGTATCAACGCATTCCACCACCCTTGCGTTCATCCCTCTATTATGGTTATTACTCTGTAGCCGCAAATTCAATGCGATGGACACATGTGGTTAATGGCTGCAACATCCATGCATCGAACGTATGCATTCGCCTCTGTGACAGAGAGATTCCCCGCATGCGATCGATTCCTGTGTTGGCAACAAAAATAGACAATTGGATACAAAGTAACGCATAATAGTGGGTTAGCCGAGATTCTTAATGCCGATCGACGCAAGCTCATTTTCTCATGAATCTTTAGTATAATCGCCGCATATTCTATTTAACAGCCCTCATAATTCTAAATAAAAGGCTTATAATAACGTATATTTCTGCCTGTCATAAATCATTCCCAATGAGTAGGATATAATCTACATATAACACTAGGAAAACTACTGAACTGTTGATGATTGTTTTGTAGACACAAGACTCATCAACATTCTGACCAAAGCCATAAGATTTGATTGCAGTATCAAACCTTATATTCCAAGATCGAGATGCCCGTTTCAGTCCATAAATGGACCGATTTAGCTTGCAAACCTTTTGCTCTTGATCTTGGACTATGAATCCTTCGGGCTGCACCATATAAATGGTTTCCTCAAGATTGCCATTTAGAAAAGCAGTCTTGACATCCATTTACCATATCTCATAGTCATAATATGAGGCAATGGATAGGAGGATGCGAATAGACTTCAGCATGGCAATAGGCGAGAAAGTCTCCTCATAGTCAACTCCCTCTACCTGGGTATAACTCTTTGCCACCAGTCTAGCATTAAAGATTTGCACCTTCCCATCAACACCCCATTTCCTCTTGTAGATCCATTTACAACCTATAGGTTTAATCCCATCAGGTTGATCTATAAGATCTTAAACTGAATTGAAGTACATAGACTTCATTTCGAGATCCATGGCTTTGATCCATTCATCTTTGCCAACATCCTCCATTGCCTTCTTGTAAGACAATGGATCCTCAACCTCGCCATTAGCTACCATAGCCAGGATTTTAGTTAAACCCATATAACAAATGGGTGGGTTCACAACCCTCCCACTACGTCGAGGTGGATTTGACTTATGTTGAATGGAAAAATGATGGGGTTATGCATGCAATCATGTGTGGTACATGCTTAAGCTATGCATTTATACCCATGCGTCGGAGGTCATGCGTTGGAATAAAAATATGCGTTAATCTAGTATGCAATGACCTCGTGTTCCTATCACAAGTTTTCTTACCTTCTCGCCAAGTATAACGATAATGCAAGTTTTTCGGGTAATCCAAGGTCGAACACAGGGACTCGTCACTCAATAATGCTTGTGAAGTAATGCGTTTGAGGCGAGAAATAAAAGTAAAAAGAAGAAGTTTAATGGATTTACACGCTACTCTTACTCCTAACTAAACAAATTGAGCAATGGAAGACTTACAATAAGAATTGGTAGATACATAGCAACTATTAACGCATAGTAATGTTTATTATCTTAAATCGCTCGAGTAATCCCAACTCGTCACACTAACGCATCGCACACCTCTCGGTAGTCAACTGCATGACTATATCTTTATAGCGCATGGTTGTGTCGAGCATAAGATTGTGCCTATCTCTAAACAATGCATACTTTGCTTTAGTGCATTCCATTTCTTACCTTCTCAGGCAGTTAGACGCGACTAATTAACTTATAGACAAGCATTGCAACAACCCATTGATAAGTGTTGCTACAGCCTTTCACCAAGTAAAGAGGATTGACTCACTATACTTGCACAACGCATACCTCTCGGTGGGTTGCTACATGCGTCCTATCTCTAGACTACATGATTAAGTATGAGATCGCCTTTGATAAATAAACGATGAAGGTAAATGATGATAAAGATAAAGATGATGAAGAAGATGGCATTGAAGGAATCAAGATATGCATTGATTAAAAAATGTCTTAATATCTTAAGCTAAAATGTAATACAATACAGAGGTTAGAGGAGAAATCTGCTGGTGGTGCCATGGATGAATGGTGGAGATGTCTCTCTTGAGCTCTATCTCTGGCGAAAGCTTCGGTCGTCACTCGATCTGGTTTGTGGAGATGAAGAATTCTCACTGAAAATCTCGTTCATGCTCTCATCTGTGATCGCAAACCTCTGTCTTGAGGCAGAAGTTTGGATGTCTTGAAATGAAGGTCCAAAGGGCTATTTATAGAGTTTAAACACCGAAAGCTATCATGATTGCGTTATGTCTCACTGTTGTCTTTGTCGCGGTATGGGCAATGTCACATCATCTTATCTTGTTGATACTCCCAACGTATGCGTCTGAGCCTAATTCAACTGAAGTATCAACGCATTCTACCCATCTTGCGATCGCTCTTCTATTATGGTCATCACTTCGTGGCTGCAATCTCCAAGTGATCACCGTATTCGCTTGATCATCGCAACTTCCATGTGATGGATGCATTCGATCACCGCAACTTTCATGCAATGGATGCATGCGATCACCGCATGCGTTCGTCTATGCTATAACGGCTTTCAGCACATGAATTTGTCTTTGCGGTCGCCTGGCTTCAGCGCATGCGTTTGATTACGATTACTTATTTCCAACGCATGCGTTTGATTCCTGTGATAGCTACAAAAATAGACACTTTGGCACGGAGTAAAGCAGTAAATTGGGTCAGTGAGGATTTAGGTGCTAATCGACGCAAAACTCAATTTTTCACAAATTTCTAAGTATTATCACCGCATTTTCTACTTGTTAGCCCTCATAATTCTAAATAAAAGGCTTATAATAACTGCATTTCTGCCAGTTATCACACCCCCAAACTTAGAATCATGCTTGTCCTCAAGCATTTGTTATACTCAAAAAATTCTTACTCACCTTCCGGCGTTCTTTGTGATGTCAATTTTCTCTCAGAATATAAATTAACTCGTCTTCTAACCATGCCGCAATGCTCTCCTCTACTTTGGCTACTTCTTCAAGAGATCTTTTCTAAGTTGAAGTTGGGCAAGCCTTTGCTCAAAAACTTTTTATTCATTCTCCACAACTTTGCGTTCAGCTCTTGAGAATGCGTTCGTTCAAAACAATTCAAGACTATGCGATTACTTATTTCGAATGCGACGTTGAACCTGGTTATGCTCTTCATTTTAGCTTACCCCCACGTGTGGTCATGCGGGCATCTAACTTCGGTTGCGTTCCATTTTCAACTCAACTCATGTCTTGCTTAATTTGACTTGCGCCCGACAGAGAGAGTTGCGCTTATGCATTGATCCTGGCGACTTACCTTTGTTTTGGCTTGCCCCACGGGTGTCATGTAGACATCCAACTATGGGTAAGTGCCTTTCACAACTTAACTTCTTATCAACATGAGTTTCCCCATTCCGTTGACAGTGGAGTTGTTTGTTTTTTTTTTTTTTTTTGAAGATTAGGAATGATCGCAATGTAATGAACGCAATTCTCCGAGACCGCTGCCACCCCCAAACTTAGAGGTTGGCAGTGTTCTCACCGTAAGCTGAAAGCAAACTCATAGGAATGCGGTAACAAACATTTGAACAAAGGTTTGCGCGTAATAAAACTTAGACTTTCAAAATTTGAAGAATCTATTAAAAGTAAGGAGAGATTTGTGATGCTTAGTTAGCGGATGCGGTGTATTATTTGTACCATCATAGATGCATCGCAAATGACTGCAATCGGACAAAGAGAATTTCAAAAGGATAATGCATAAAAGATAACGATAGAAGAACCTTAAGTAGAATAACGCATGCAACAATGTGTTGGAATTCATACGATCGAAGCTATGCATTGAAAGAGGTGGTGGATTCTTCTATTGTAGCTGTGCACCAAGGAGAGTTATTATCGCACCTACAAGGAGCAGACGCACCACAACTAAGGAAGTAGCCGCACATCCAAAATAACAATAAAAATAAAAACAAACTAAACTATGAAAGCAAGGTAAAGATAGAGTAGAAAACTTCCTTGGAGAAATTGGAGTGTTGTCACTGCAAGGAGTCTTCCATGTAGAAGAGTGCTCTCAACTGCTTAGGTCAAGACTCGTTGTCCTGACCATTGGAGCTTCCAACAATTGTTGGATGCATGATGGTTGACATGCGCCTAAGATTGCTTCTAGCTTATGCGACAGATGGTCTTTCTATCTCAGGGTCAACATTGACTTTCGACGCATCGCCTATACTTCAAATATTGTTTGCAGCTTGGTCATACAAGCTACAATACGCCCAAGACTAAAAGAGTGCTTGTGAAAACACAAAACTTAACAAACCATTAGCTGCCAAGTCCCCGGCAACGGCGCAAAAAACTTGTTGGTTGGAAAAATGATGGGGTTATGCACGCAATCATGTGTGGTACATGCTTAAGCTATGTGTTTATACCCATGTGTCGGAGGTCATGCATTGGAATGAAAATATGCGTCAATCTAGTATGCAATGACCACGCGTTCCTATCACAAGTTTTCTTACCTTCTCACCAAGTATAACGAGAACGCAAGTTTCTCGGGTAATCCAAGGCCAAACACAGGGACTCGTCACTCAATAATGCTTGTGAAGTAATGCGTTTGAGGTGATGAATAAAAGTAAAAAGAAGAAGTTTAATGGATTTACACGTTACTCCTACTTCTAACTAAACAAATTGAGCAATAGAAGACTTGCGATGAGAATTGGTAGATACATAGCAACTATTAATGCATAGTAATATTTATTATCTTAAATTGCTCGAGTAATCCCAGCTCGTCACATTAATGCATCGCACACCTCTCGGTGGTCAACCACATGACTATATCTTTATAGCGTATGGTTGTGTCGAGCATAAGATTATGCCTATCTCTAGGAACAATGCATACTTTGCTTTAGTGCGTTCCATCTCTTACCTTCTCAGGCAGTTAGACGGGGCTAATTAACTTATAGACAAGCATTGCAACAACCCATTGACAAATGTTGCTACAGCCTTTCACCAAGAAAAGAGGATTAACTCATTATACTCGCACAACGCACACTTTTCAGTGGGTTGTTACATGTGTCCTATCTCTAGGGTTAAGATTAAGTATGCGATCGCCTTTGATAAATAAACGATGAAGGTAAATGATGATAAAGATAAAGATGATGAAGAAGATGGCATTGAAGAAATTAAGATATGCATTGATTACAAAATGTCTTAATATCTTAAGCTAAAATGTAATACAATACAAAGTTAGAGGAGAAATGAAAGACTCTGCGCCAAGGCTGCTGGTGGTGCCATGGATGAATGGTGGAGATGTCTCTCTCGAGCTCTATCTCCGGCGAAAGCTCCGGTCGTCACTCAGTCTGGTTTGTGGAGATGAAGAATTCTCACTGAAAATCTCGCTCATGCTCTCATCTGTGATCGCAAACCTCTGCCTTGAGGCAGAAGTTCAGATGTCTTGAAATGAAGGTCCAAAAGGCTATTTATAGAGTTTAACGCTGATAGCTATCATGATTGCGTTATTTCTCACTGCTATCTTTGTTGCGGTATGGGCAATGTCACATCATCTTATCTTGTTGATACTCCCAACGTATGCATCCGAGCCTGATTCAATTGAAGTATCAACGCATTCTACCCATCTTGCTATCGCCCTTCTATTATGGTCATCACTCTGTGGCTGCAATCTCCAAGTGATTATTGCATTCGCTTGATCACTGTAAGTTCCATGCGATGGACGCATTCGATCACCGCAACTTTCATGCGATGGACGCATGTGATCACCACATGCGTTCGTCTATGCGATAATGGCTTTTAGCACATGCGTTTGTCTTTGCGGTCGCCTGACTTCAGCCCATGCATTGATTGTGATTACTTATTTCCAACGCATGCATTTGATTCCTGCGATAGCTACAAAAATAGATACTTTGGCACGGAGTAATGCTTAATATTGAGGTCAATGAGGATTTAGGTGCTAATTGATGCAAAACTCAAATTTTCACAAATTCTAAGTATTATCACCGCATTTTCTACTTGTTAGTCCTCATAATTCTAAATATGACATTTCTGCCAGTTATCAACTTATTAGATGAACCTAAATAAAAAACTCTTGTCTTGTTGAAGATTCAGTAGTTTCTTTGGAAAGCTTCTTCAACACGATTTTGCTTTTAGGTCTATGCTCCCTTATATGATCTTCCTCAAGAAAAGTAGCATTTGTCGATACAAACACTTTTTTTTTTCTTTAGGATCATAAAAATAACCTCCTCTCATTCCCTTGGGGTAGCCTACAAATAGGCATAGCCTCGAACATGATTCCAATTTCTTAGGATTAGCCTCAAGCAAATGTACTGGGCAACCTCAGATACGGAAATGGTGTAAACTAGCTTTACGACCATTCCATAACTCCAAAGGTTTTCTGGCAACACTCATGGAGGGAACACAGTGTTGGGGTTGATGCCCTAAAGTCTCATGTCCTGTAGTTTGTAAACAATTTTGTACGAACGCTTGTGATGTATAATCTATATGATATTTACTTCACTTCTTGACTTTGCACATTTAGATGTTTTTATTTTACCACAAAACAATAAACTTAAAATCCTTGGTTGTCTTTATGTAATTTAAGCATCTATGTAGTGTATGGATATAGGAGGAAACTTTATCCTGGTAACACTATGGACGTGGTTCGCTTTATGGAATAGTTGCAAATGTTATGACTTGTCACAGATGGTCTAATCCTAATCATTCGTGTAAGGGACATGCAAGCGGGGGCGTCCTATACAAAGAGTTTGTATAAGACCTAACCATGAAGTGTTAACGTCTCGTCATATAACTCCGTTCATGACAGAGACTTCACTTCACTAGGATGACCATAGGTAACAATACCTCAATCCTGAGTGAGTTGGTAACTGCTGCCATTGAGGGCAGTCCTTTTATTTGCATGGGTGCGAGTGGCCCGAGCACCGAATCAAACCTACCACTTTGGGGATTCGTCTAATTTGGGAGCTGGGAACTCAGCTTCACAAGATGGAGTTCACTTCTTCCTCGAAGCAGGGGTAAGTAGATAGATTGCTCTCTTAAGGGTTGATCCCGGGGCTTGAACGATGTGGCACCACACATCTTCTCATGGCCCGAGAGGTGTTTACACATAGTAAGACTATGTTGTATTGTTCATTAGAGGGATTAGTGGTACTTAAGGAGTAAGATGTAACTATAGGGGCAAAACGGTAAATTGGCCCAACTGTACTTACGAGCATTTGTGAAGGGTCATCGTACTGATGATTGGTTATATCCAATGGACAGAGAAATATATCTATGATAAGAAGAGATCAATTATCGGTCTTTAGTGGAATGCCTGACAGTTAACGGATGGTGGATATCGTGGCTAAAGAGTTTAGTCAGTTATTGACGTACCGTTGGAGCTTCGAGCCATAGGTCCATAAGGTACTCTTGGTTGCTTGGATACAAGTTGAGAATTAGTTTTTGGGTCAGGTTGAAATGTTCAAATTAACAAGAGGGAGTTCGATTATATATGATATAATTGAACTAGTTAATTATATATGATTTAATTAAATTTATGTATGAGATACATTAATTTGGAGGAAATTGGATATAAATATGATTTATATCTAGTGGAGGAAAAATACTATAGTTAATATATGATATTAATCCATAGGTTATGAATATAATGTGATTATATTTATTGTCTATTAATTGGACAGTTAAGGGATGATTGATCGGTGTCTCTTTTGTTTTCATAACGGATGAGTAAGATGAAGAATCGTTTTGAGATGCTTAAATAGCTCACGGTGTATTAAGCATTGGATGCGCGACATAGTGTTGAAGTGTATCATCGCTTAGTAAAATCAGTGCATATACGATAGTGCTGAATGATCACCTATACGATAGTGCTGAATGATCACCTATATGATAGTGCTGAGCGATCGCTTAACGCTTACACCCGTGTGCGGTATTTACTAAACGATCGTTTACCCTTTTCTAAACGATCGTTTTACGCCCGACATTTACTAAACAATTGTATAGATGATTGCTTAGTTTTCCTACACGATCGTTTAGACGATCGCTTACCTTTTTCTACACAATCGTATACTTCACCTAAACGATCAAGTATTTTGTCTATACGATAGACGAGCCTTTCTCTCACTTGCTTGATCGTTGTACAGGATCTCCTTTTCTCCTCCCCTCTACCGAATCCAAACAAAGCCCATCCTTTGTATTCTCACTCCGAGAATATTGAGGGCTCTGAGTGGTGGTGTTGTCCTCATTTTCTTCTGTTCGTGTGGAAACTGTTCGAGGTAGACGATTGGGATTTGTTGAATGATAGCTTGCCATTCCAGCAAAAACGAGACTTGTTGTGAAGAAAAAGTCTTCAACTGGCATGATCTCTTGGTCTCTTGTTTGTTGTTCCTTTGAGCATACCAGTAATTTAGCGTTATAAATGCATATCTGTTTGTTTGAATGTATATGTGGAAATTCTGTCACAATGAATTGGAAAGATCCACTTCCGCTTGTAGGTGCTCTTGAATAAGAGTTCCTTCAATTAGTATCAGTGCACCAGGTTTCTAATATTCCAATTCATTGCCGTAAAAGAATTACATTTACATTCTCGGTGGGTGCAGCATGTCTACTCTCTGTTTTAATTGTTAATTCATTTGTGGATGTGGATTAATGGAGTTTTCTGGGATGTAACCTCTGTTTGTTAAATTCTCCAGTTTATTGTAAAGTCCACTGTTGAGGTGTACCAGATGATGAGAGTTGGGAAACTATTCCATGTTCTATCATATAGTTCTGGAATTCTGAATCCAAAAACTCTCCACCTTGATCAGATCGAAGTGTTTTAATCGTTTTATCTAGTGCGTTTTCAACTTCAGCCTTGAACTCTTTGAACTTTTCAAAGAACTCAGACTTATGTTGCATTAAATAATGTACCCATACTTTGAATAATCATCAGTAAAAGTGATGAATTATTCAAAGCCTCCCCTGGCTCGCACATTCATCGGACCACAAAGGTTTGAATTTACTAGCTCAAAAGGCTCTTTGTCTCAATAACCTTTTCCAGTAAAAGGTCTTTTAGTCATTTTGCCTTCAAGGCATGATTCACATACAGGTAAAAAATTTTCTTCTAACTCGCTTAGAATTCCATTCTTCACCAACCTCTCAATCCTATTGAGATTAATATGCTTTAAACTTAGATGCCAAAATTGGGCATTTTCTTTAGGAGAAATTTTAAATTGCTTATTTTGAGTTACGACAGTTTTAAACATATCTATGTTATGGAGGGAATTTTTTGCTAATGACCTTATCACATATAAATTATTTTCCAGTTGAGCCGAACATATATCAACACCATTTTTCAAAATAAACACTTTATTAACAGAAAAATTCAGTTGATAATTATATTCGAGTAAAGACTTTGCAGAAATTAAGTTCCTCTTTAACTCGGGAACTACATATACATCATTCAAAATGATAAACCTATTCTGTAAAGTCAATCGGAGACCTTCCACTGCCACAGCCGAAACGATGTGCCCGGTTTCAACTCGCATCGTCATCTCACCAGCATCAAGATGTCGTCAGGAACTAATTCCCTGAAATGAAGAACAAACATGGTTAGTTGCCTCAAAGTCAATAATCTAGGCAAAATCATCTTTCTCCATTAAACAAGTTTCTAAAACTAGTAAATCACATTTACCTTGTTGGCCTTCTTCTTCTCAGCCAAATAACGCGGGCAGTTCCATTTCCAGTGCCTGTTCTGTTGGGTTTTATGTTCTAAAAATCGTGATATGTAAACAATGGAACTTAATCTAGAAATTCAATAAAGGTTTTATTGAATAGATCTATTGTCTGAATAGAAATCCAATAAACCTAAAAGTCCCTTGACTATTGGATGAGTACTTGAACTTTCTGTGGAGACATAAAGGTGGATCAGGTTCGAGTAAATAGTCAAAATGATCTATAGTACATGGATAAGGTTAGGTACCTAATTTTGGTAACACTATTGGATATGGCCTGCTCTAAAGTTGTTACAAGGAGTTGTAAAGTGCTACAAACAAAGTGATCCTAATTCGTTCATGTTGGACCTGAGGAGTGGGGGTGTCCATGTGCAAAAGAGTTTGTACAAGATCGAACCACGAAATGAGTCAATCTTACTTTGTAATGCTGTTTACTGTTTAAGACTGACTACTTCAAAGCGATGACCTAGGTAACTTGACCTTAATCCTGAGTTAACTATGAACTCCTGTTTATTCGGGATTGCCCTTAGATTTTCATAGGTGAGGGTTGGCTCAACAGCGCCGGCTCAATAAGACTGCCATTTCAGGGGTAAGACTGGATAGATAGCTGGAGACATAGGGTGCAAGAGGAAATTCACTCCTACCCGCTTTAGGGATAGTAGAGAGGTTGTTCTCTTAAGTGTTGATTCTAGGGCTTGAACAAGGGATCCCGCCCTCTCATTTGGCATGAGAGGGATTGTGATTGGATCACAAAACAATTGTTCATTAGGGGATGAGTGGGGACTTAAGGAACAAGAGGTAATTTTGAGGGTAACATAGAGATTTGAACCAGTCGTTATTACGAACAACCTGTGAAGGGTTGATTTACTAATCATGGTTATATCGAGTAGACATAATATATCTACAGTGAGGGTAGTTCAACTATGTGCTTTAGTGTAGTAACTCATTAGTTAATGAATGGGGATTAGGTTGGTCTAATGAGTTTAGTCAAATAATCTCAGATCGTTGGAGCCCATGATTTGTAGGTCCATGAAGTCCTCCTACTAGCTCGGAAATGGATTAGCCCTAGAGTAGCGTGATAAGTTAATTTGAAACGTTCAAATTAGAATCAAATGGAATTGGAGAAAATATATTTAAATATGATTTAAATATATGAAGATGAATTTGTGTAAAAATTAATTTAATATTGGATATTAAATTAATTAGAATTATTTAAATTGTTTAAATAATTATTTATTAACTTTATTAGAAAATTAATTTATGAAATTAATTTGTAAAATTAAATTTTGATTTTAGAAATAAAATATGATTTTAAAATCAATTTTAGATTTTGGAAATTGAAAATCACACAAACTTGAAAAATGGGTTTTTCAAGTTCATCTTCAACTAGCTTACAAGGAACCCATCAACTCTTCCTTGATTTACTCTAAGCATGAGCTGCATCTCATACAACACATCTCTTTGCATGATAGTCTGCAATATATTGAAGAGATTGGAGTGAAGAGAAGATTGATGAACCGATTGAATTTTTGCTGAAAAATTCGGATGAAGAAGGTGTTTTTCAATGGGTTGGTTCAGTAAGTTTTTTCCATATTCCCTTTGATTCCAGCTTATTTTGAGTCCCACAACTCAATCTAGAGCACCAAGAGGATAGTAGAGAAAATCTTGTGGTGGTCTGATGACATGTAGAAAAGCATGTCATCTTAGTCCTTTTACTTAGAATTATGAAGGTTGTTAGGCAGAAATTGCGTCGATCATGATAGGAATTCATGAGAAAAGGAGTTTGTGTCGATTAACATGGCGAATCTCAGCTAACCCATTACTTTGCGTTAATTGTGCGTTCAATGTTCTATTTTTGTAGCCAATGCAGGAAATGAACATAAACGCGAAAATCGAACCATCACATAGACGACCGCATGCGGAGAAACACTCCATTGCAAGGAAAACGCATCGATAAATGCATGGATGTTGCGGTAATCAGCCGTATGCGTCCATCGCATGGGAGTTGAGCTAGTCAAGCGATTGCGGTCATCATGTAGAGTTGCAGTGTTAAGTGAATGCGGCCATTGAATGATTGCGGCTATGAGACGACGCATTCTAATGGGATCAACGCAAGGTTGATGGAATGAACGCATCAACGCATCTACCTCGAGAAAATCCAAAGCTAATGCTGACATTTCACCTACGCGCCGTTGGTGGCAGAGGTTCAGAAAGGACTGATGCGTCGAACGTCAGACTCAGAGCAGTCCAATTAATCAAACTCTATAAATAGAAGCCGATGAGCAAAATTCCAAATCATCTGGAGATTATCCCTCAACCGGGGATTTTTCCTGCGATCCAGACGAACTGCGTGAGAAGATGGCTAAGAGTTCTTCACCTCCTTTATCCATTCCAAGTGATGAGCAGAACCTTCGACCGGAGCTAGATCTCGAGAGAGTTAGCTCCTTCACCCATCCACGGCACCACCGACAGCCTTGACGCACATCCGCTGGAAGCAAAGTTTTGCTTCTAGCCAGTCATTTCTTTTTCCTTTCTTTTTCTATATTGTATTTTATGACATTTTGAATTAATAAATTAATACAATGTGTTTTCAATGAATTTCTCTATTCCTTCGACTCCATCTTCTTGCTTAGCATCTTTACTTTCATTGCAACACTTAGTGAGATTGCTTGGATATTGCATACTTAGTCATGTGGATTAGGAATATGAAGCATGTAGCAACCCACCGAGAGGTGTGCGTTGTGCGAGTATGTGAGTAATCTTATTTGCTTAGTGTGAAGTTGCTGCAATGCCTGTCTATAGGCTAACGCATTGCATGTCTATGAGTGAAGTCAGCAACAATCAAGTACCTGAGAGGGTAAGTGGTTGGACGTATTAAGCAAGGTATGCATTGTTCATTAGGGATAGTAACAATCTTAGGTCAGTGAAGTTTATGCGATTGTCTTGTATTATGTATGCTTCATTCGTCCATTAGGGATACTCGGGAGGGTAGTCTAAGGACAGGATCTAGGCTTAGGAAGGTCAGGTCAGAATCTAGGCTTGGGAGAACCAAATTAGAACACATAATACAATAGATAGGTGCTTAAAAATGAGCACTATTTATTATTAACGCATCGCATGCATCCTAGAGATAGGATACGATTGAATGTGGTCACTGTAACGTTGTGTGTATTTTGCATCATCGCATAGGAAAAGAGTAGAGACTAAGGAATAAGCTCTATGGACACTTTTGCATTCAACACATGCGTCCTAGAATTAGGAGCACCACATTTCTATTGGAAAATGACTTGCCATGTATGGTTGTAGCATGATTGCATGGATTGCGTTGACTAGAGTTGCCCTTGCGATCAATCTTAAGTTTTGTACTGAAAACAACTCCACATTTTATCTACTTTCCTATACATTTATTTCATGTTAAGGTTTGTCGCATCTCTACCTTTCATGCATATTCTCATTGCGTTGTCTGTTAGATAGGAGTAGGAGTAGGATTAACTTAACAACATCCCTTCCATTCTTTTATTCAACCACCGCATGCACATCACCGTAAATATATAGTTACAAGCCTGTGTTCGACCTCAGATTACCCAAGAAACTTGCGTTCATGTTATACTTGGCGTGAACGAAAGAAAACTTGTGGCAGGACGCATGGTCATCGCATACATTCGTTAACGCAATTTTCATTCCAACGCATGACCATCGACACATGGCTATCAACGCATATCTTAGGAACATGCATCGCATAATGCATCCACGGGATTTGGTTGTCGAGTAAAATTGACTTCCAATTTTCGCGCACCATGGTCTACACAAGGATTTGGAGGATTTAGCAGCTGAAAATAGAGATTTCAACAATTCGGCCAAGGTATGTTCTTGAAACCCATTATATTCTGTTTTAGCATGTTTTTTTTCAGCCAAAATTAATGAATTAGAATGCTTATGGATCCTGATTTCTTTTGCTGCGTGCTGGTGTCGTTCCAACATGTTTTGGTTGCAATGGAAATACTTTCCTTTGTCAACCCTTGCTGGTTGCCTACCTCTTGGAGCAGCAGGTTGTGGATTAGCAGGCACCTTCGCTTTACCACCCTTCTTCTTCTTCCCCTTTCTGGTGTCGGGAGAAGAAGGTACAGACTTAGTTTCAGAGGTCGAACCTTTATGGAACTTTTTGGAAGATGAGACAATATTTGCCTCACCAACCTTGTTCTCCTTGTTTTTTAGCAAAGATTGGAAAGTCTACAACTTATTGAGTATAGTTGTAAGGTTGTAATCAACCCTGTTTATAACAACATTGCTTACAAAAAAAGGAAGTTTTCTGGTAACGACTCCAGAATAATGCTAACCTGGCTGGCCTTGTCGATGCTCAACCCGTTCATCTCTGCCACGTTGAAGTGGACCATCATATTGAGAACATGTTCTCGAATAGATGTTCCCTTCTTCATGCGTGAGTTGAAGATGTACTTTAGAGCGTCGTGCCTAAGCTGCGCGGATGATTTTTTGAACATTCTCAGGGACTCCATGATTTTGCGTGCAGTGATCATGGGATCATGCTTCTTGGCCAAAACTTCGTTAAGATTGGCCAAGATATACGCTCGAGCCTTTTCATTCGCCCGTGTCCAGCGCTCATATGCGTCTCGAATGTTTCGAGCAGCATTAGGAGGTGGAATAGGAGGATACTTCTCCACAAGGACGAATCTTAGGTCATCGATGATCAAAATTGTATTAATTGTGTTTTTTCAACTAGCGTAATTCTCACCAGTCAGCTTGTCAGCGAAAAGTAAAGATAGAGTAGTGGTAGCCATAATAAAATTGCTGAAAAATGAACAAACTTAATAATTCTACTTGCATTAAACCACTTTTTAGAACCAATCAAGTTTTAGCAAAATAGTTCTAGTGTAACCTAAATGACATCTATTTTGCAATGATGCTCCAGTGAGGCAGGACCAAAGTCATCGTAGGGTGATCAAGTGCCCTTTCACTGGAATGAGACAATCCCAGCCATTAGACAGAAACAACTCATTGTAACTGAATCTAACAGTCACCATTGTTCAGTCCAGAATTTGTTAACATCCTTAATAATTCTGTGTAATTGTAACCCCTCATTTTAGGCCACAGAGTCCTGCCCTAATGAGCCAGCTTTAGGAAAAAGCCGATTAGGACAAGAGAGTAAAGCAACCCTATCCATTTTTGGAGATCAAATAAATAGTTGTACAAAAAAACCATCCTTTAGGGGGACACTCCCAGGGAGCCATGAGGCGATGCACGAAAAATTTATCCAACCTAATGAGAGAGACCGAGGGATCTGTTGCTACACGTTCTGCTCCCACTTACTATGAATATTCTTTCCATTCACTTTGTTATTAACCTACCCAAATGCCATGCGTAGGGGGACACTCTAGAGGTGCCTTGAGGCCGATGATAGATCTCACGGTGTGAACTTTTTAGGGAAAAATGTGTAGAGGTAAAGTGAAGTATCATATATCCCAATTACCTCCCACTGAATGTTCTACCTAGGGATTCGTTAATTTAGAAAATCTGGCTATTGATTTTAACTAAATGGTTTATTTAATTTGCTAAAAAACATCACTTGCTTTTGATGATTAAACAAGTTTGATTCAAGTCTTATTAAACACTTTAACATACTTTCATCAAATTTGCATGCATGTAACAAATCTATCTAATTCACTTTTCTAGGTAGGTTTCCAGGTAGGGGTGCGACGTTTCCATTGACTTAAGTACCCCAGCCTAGCTAGAACCAGCTTTAGCCAAAAGGTCCCTTATAGATACATTTGTTACATATTTAATCTTTTATTAGTAAATTTAATCCTATTAAACTGAATTAAAAGATTAAACTTAGGTTTCTAATCTTATTAGAAATGTGATCTTAGGTCTATCTTAATAAAATTTTAAAACTATTTTAAAACATGATTAAAGCCTAAGGTGTGCATGCAACTCTTTATTATTGATTTTAATTCTAATTTCATTAATTATAACTTTTATAAAAAAATGAAACAACTAAAACCATTCACATTGCTAGCTAGATATACATAAGGTATTTATAACTTTTATAAATAAGCCTAAGGTGTCATGCTTCATACAATGTTCATTCATTACTAATATATAACTTTTATTTATATAACAAAGTAATGAACTAAGCATACATTCCATGCTAACATACAACCTTAGATTATAACATTTATAATATAAATGATGCATGGATATGCTTTAATGCATGCATATATTATAACTCTTATATTATATGATGCATGAGCATGCTTTAAGTAATTTAATCATGCATACTAATATATTATAACACTTATAATATAAAGATGATGCATGAAAAAATGCATAACCTATGGTGGGTTTTAAAACTATATGACATACATTATGGCATATAAGATAAACATACATCACATGCACATTTAATAAAATTTGATAGACCGGGATAGTATATCTAAAAAAACCGGAAAGGAAATGCTAATCTATTACAAAAGTTTGAGTCAATTGATTCGAACAGGTGAACCAGGTCTTGAACCGCCTGCCTTGAAGCCATGTCACTGTATTTGATCATCGAGCAACGAGCCTCGAGTGTAAACGATCGTGTAGTAATGATCGCGTGGCTTAGGACTATGCGATAAGCATGAAAGTCCACATGATGGTGCAAAGTGCTTCGAGTAACGTATGCCATGCGATCGAATAAATAACGACTATGCGATGAGCATGATAGTCTACAAGATCGAGTAGCAAGCGTCGAGTATCATATACTATTCGATTGTGTAGCTAATGACTATGCGATAAGCATGATAGCCTACACGATTGTTTAGCGCACATGCCTTGCATCGAGTATCAAATACCACGCGATTGTTTACCTCTGAGCGTCTAAATGATCATACAACCAACACAACACGATCGAGTAAACACTTTACAAGATCGTGTAGCATTAGCTATGCGATCGTTTAACAAATATGACACGTAGTGAATTGTGATGCGATTATGGTGTGAGTTTGCGGTGAACATGTAAGTTTTTCTAATAAGACCCAAGTATAAGCCTCACTAGATTTCCTGATAAGTCCAGGGTTGAACACAGGGACTACTGAGTAAATATGCGACAGTTACTTTGATTCTCTTGCGGTGGTGAAAAAAAACAAGTTTGACGGTGTTTTGATTAAAAATATTTCCTATGCGACGGAGTTATGAACTAAGAGTTGATGAAATCAAGAGTTACAATGAGTATGTGATGAACGGGTTGATAAGGGGTTTAGCTAACACTTCCTAAGATTACGTACAAGTTATGCGATCATGCTACACACAAAAAACGACACACCATCTCTCAATGCAAATGCCATAATTCCTATTTCTAGGACGCATGCGATGTATACGAAAAAGTCAATCGGACTTATGTCTAAGCCTCTATTGTTGCCTATGCGATGATGAATGTTGCACATATAAAACAAGTTGACCGCATACAATACATCCTATTTCTAGGGTGCATGCGATGTGTAAGTAGCGATAAAACTTATGTCTAAGTTTTTATTTTTTGCTTATGTGGTTCTAATCTGACTCCCTCAAGCCTAGATTCTAATATGACTTTCTCAAGTCTAGATTCTATCTTTAGACTACTCTCTCAAGTATCTTTAAAGAGTGAATGACACATACATAAGACAAGATGATCGCATAAAATGTAAATCTTAGGTCATACTAGCTAAACACTTCTCAACCCATTCAGAAATTTAGCTACTCATGCGAAGTGTGGAGAGATTGAACATAGATTGAAATGAGATTTCCATTTCCTATAAATAAAGTGCTGAATACAAAATAACAAATGGACTTTAGAGATAAGAAGCCTGGTAAGCAATGTCTTGCTTCCCGTGGCCTTTTACACTGTCTTTTTCACTCCAACTCTGTCCAGATGAATATTCTTGCTCTCACAAGTATGGCCCTCTCTCCCTTTGTAGCGCTTTCCGGCAGTCTCGCAATCTGTTCGAGAATGATCTCTCAGTTTCTTCGTCTTCTTACTCGTCTCCGTCTTCTAAATCTAAGTATGAGTATGTACGTGAACAGACTAACGACTCTCTAACTTATTTTTTGATATCTATGATATATCTTATTAACCCCTTTTACACTGGTGGCCTTCGGTATTTATAGAGCTCAAGGTGAAACAACCTTTCTCTCTAATGATTGCAATGATGGGTGGTCATTAAATCCCCTGCTCTGATGTGCCGATTAATGGTCATCAAAAGTTGAGTGTACTTGTTACAGTGTGGCTTTAACGACTTGTCAACTAAATTCGAATTCGACCATCATTAGCTTTCTGTCCCATCATGATTTATTATGTTGTCACCTTGATGCGCAGTCTTTATGCGACCACCTTTTTAAGCGACTTCTCATGATCGCATACGATCACATGACTTTGCGATCGTAACCTTCCAAGGGCGCTGACGTCTAATTCCTTTGGTTCGCAATTTTACTTGCGCCAACGCATTTTTCCTGCACAAAATAAGTAAATTAATTGCTTATATGCGATGGGCGCATGCGATCGCAATTTCTTCAGTTTAGCACTTTTGGACATGATATTGCTTATTTTTACTATCGCATTCTCTCATTGTTTTACTTATTTGAGCTGTAATAACATGTATTTCTACCCGTTATCAAAATACTACACGATCGAGTGGAACAATTCTACATGAATGCATAGCTAAATCTAAACGATCGTCTAACTTGAGCTACACGATGCGACCACTGTTTCGTCTTCTCCATCGAAGCGAACTACAACTCTTGCGTCTGAAGCTTCTTCACGAACGACTAAAAAAGATAAAAGAATACAGACTCGATTGCAAGTGTTTATGCCGAAAGACACAGGGGCTCTTACAATTAACTTTTGTAAAACTAAACAGAAAGCATAAAACAGAGACAACTATCCCGAAACATCCATCAACAACATCCACAAAACATTTAACAGTTAAACGCATTGCAGAAACTTAAAACCCACCAAATTATAAATAAAATTCAATACAACAAATGGAATTTGGAAATCAGAACACAACCTGGCTCTGATACTAATTGAAGAAATTATATTTACAGAGAACCTTTGAGCGGAAGCAGATCGTCCAAATCCCATTTCGATTGAACGTATACATTTACAGTCATACAAGAACAAATTATGCATAAAACTTAAATTACAACATGCTTTTGAAATAAAAACAAATTTTAGGATTATACCTTTGAAGAACAGTTCTTCAAGATAATCCCTCAATCGTACTCGTTGACAAACGCGTTGAACAAGTCACGAACTCCCTCGAACAAGCACCAAATAGCAACTTGATCCTCGAACCAATAGGGATACTACTACTTAGTGACCTTGGTATTCTTGTTGTGAGAATCCAGGAGTGGTGGACTCTGGCTAAATTTTGGTTAGAGGGAATTTTTGAGTTGGAAGAGGAAGACGATCGAGTAGAAATAAGGCTATCGTATAATAAAAGCTCTTGATCCTTTAGATAAGTGAGTCTATCGCATAGGCTCTCAAGGCTATCGTGTAGTTACTCGATTATGTATCGTTCGTCTATCCTTGGAATTATGAAATCAAATTTTATCCGTTTTTCCCAAAAAAAAAAAAAAAAAAAAATCCCACTACGGGGTGGTTAGAGAGAAAAAGGGTTAATTATCAAATAATTAATAAATTATAAATAAATATGAGAACTAACTTATCATACTATATTTATAAGCAATAGTTTTAATATTGCATCATATACAATATATAAACCATAGTTCTTTTTCTTTATTTTATGACATTTAATATAAATAATATTTATATTAAATTTAATAATTATGAATCTTATTCACAGAAAATATATTTGAATCATCTTCAAATATTAGTTCCTCCAATCAAACAATAATGTATCAAATACATTATATCAATTATATCATATATAATCAAATTCCTTCTTATTAATTTGAACATTTCAAATTAGGCCAAAAACTGATTCTTAACTTAAATCCATTGAGCTACCAAGGGGACCTTATGGACTTGTAGCTTGAAGCTCCAACAGTACGTGAATAACTGATTAAACTATTTAATCAGATTATCCACCATCCGTTAATTGTGGGCACTCCACTAAAGACTGACAGCTACACTCTTCGCACTACATATATATTTTTGTGTCCATTGGATATAACCAATCAACAGTACGATGACCCTTCACAAATTGTTCGTAAGTACAGTTGAGCCAAATTACCGTTTTGCCCCTATAGTTACATCTAACTCCTTAAGTACCACTGATCCCTCTAATGGACAATAGATCATAGTCCCACTATGACTAAACACCTCTCGGGCCAAGAGAGGGTGTGGCGCCACATTGTTCAAGACCTGGAATTAGCCCCTAAGGGAGAAATTTATCTACTTAACACTACTTCGTGGTAGGAGTGAATTTCTTCTTGTGTAGCTGAGTTCCCAGCTCCTCAATCAGACGAATCCCCAAAATGGTAGGCTTGTTGAGTCGGCGATTTGGTCTCTCTCACCCATGCAAATCAAAGGACTACTCTCATAGGTAGGAGTTCACAACTTACTTAGGATTAAGGTCATGTTACCTACGGTTATCCTAGTGAAATGAATGCCCAATTATGAATGACGTTATATAACGAGACTAAACATTTCTTTGGTCCGATCTTATACAAACTCCTTTGTATAGAATATCCCCGCTCGCATGTCTAATACATGAATGACCAGGTTCAGATCATTTGTAGCACTTTACAACATTTGTAACACATACAAAGCGAGTCATACTCATAGTGTCACAAGGATAAGGTACCAACCTTATCCATATACTACAGACCATTTAGGTTATTACTTAAACATGATCCACTTGTGTGTCTCCGCATACATGTTCAAGTTACAACGATAACCATGGATCTTAATTTATTGGTTTGTGGTTAATGCAATTAAAATATCATATATTTCATAGACAGAAAGTAAATAAAATATCATATATTATTAATCACTAAAAATATTTATTCATACATGGTTTACAAACTATAGAACCCTACGAGATTTAGGGCATCAACCCCAACATGTATAAGACCGAACCACGAAATGTTTTGTTCTCTCTTTATAACACCGTTAATTGAAGAGACTAACATTTCATAGGATGACCATAGTTAATTTGATCTTAATCTTGACTGGGCTATGGACTCCTGTCTATGAAGGAAATCCTCTGATGTTTATGGGTGAGAGTGGCCCAAGTCACTGAATCAATAAGCCTACCATTTTGGGGATTTGTCCAAGTAGGGAGTTGGGAACATAACTCACAAGATGGAATTTACTCCTTCCCGCTTTCAGGAAAAGTGGATGAATTGCTCTCCTAAGTGCTGACTTCGGGTCTTGAACAAGGGGCCCCTCCTTCTCATTATTTTAAGAGGGATTTATTTATGGTAGGACCATAATCAGGTTGTTCATTAGAGAATCAGTGGGACTTAAGGAGAAAGATGTAATTACAGGGGTCAAATCGTAATTTAGACCAAACTGTACTTTGAGCATTTTGTGAAGGATTGACTTATTGATGACTGGTTATATCCATAGACACAGAAATATATCTACAGTGCGAAAAGTGTAGCTGTGGGACTTTAGTGGAGTGACACACAGTTAATGAATGTTAACTAAGTAAAATAAAAAGTTAAATTAATTTTATTTCGAGCTTCTAATCTGTAGGTTTATTAGGTCCCTTGTTAGCTCACTAAGAGTAAAACAAAGATCAATTAATTTTTGAATAATTTGAATTGTTCAAATTATTTAAAGGAATTTTATATTAATAAGGAGTAATATAAAATATGATGTATAATGACACATCTGTTGGGTTGTATGTCCTATAACTCGCAGTGTGTAAAATTAAATATATTTTATTTGCAATAAAGTAAATCTTGAGGTTTATTCAATAAAACTGTTATTGAATATGTAAATAATTGTAAAAACTAAATCCAATAAACTAAGATTCATGTCTATTACATGAATACTTGGACTTTATATGGAGACATAAGAGTGGATCAAGTTCGAGTAGATAGCCAAAACGGTCTATAGTATACAGATAAGGCTGAGTACCTTATTTTGGAAACACTATTGAATGCGACCCACTTTGTATTTAGTACATACGATGTGATCTTGAATCATTCATGTGGAGACATGCGAGTGGGGGCGTTCTGTGCAAAGAGTTTTCCTAAGACCGGAGTTAAATAAGTCACTCTTACTTTATAATGTTGTTTACTATTTAAGATGATTATCTCAAAGCGATGACCTAGGTAACTTGATCTTAATTCTGAGTTAACTATGAACTTCTGTTTATTTGGGATTATCCTTCGATTTGCATGAGTGAGAATTGGCTCAACAACATCGGCTCAATAAGCCTTCTATTTGAAGGGTAAGACCGAGTAGATAGCTGGTGACACAGGGTGCAAGATGGAACTCACTCCTACCCACTTTAGGGATAGTAAAGATGTTGTTCCTTTAAGTATTGACTCCAGATCTTGAACTAGGGGCCCCACCCTCTCATTGGCTCGAGAGGGACTCGATTTGGTGATTGGATCATAAACCAATTGTTCATTTAGAAGATCAACGAAACTTAAGGAACAAGATGTAATCTTGGGGTAAAACAGCTTTTGACCCAGCCATTATTACGAACAACCTATGAATGGTCGACTTACCGATCATGGTTAAATCAAGTGGACAGAAATTATATCTACAGTGACGGGAGTGTAACTACTGGACTTTAGTGGAGTGACCCGATAGTTAACAAATGTTGATTAATTCAGTTTAAAGAGTTTAGTTAATTAATCTCGGATCATTGGAGCCTATGATTTGTAGATCCATTAGATCCCCCTACTAGCTCATAAATGTACTAAACCTCAAAATAGTGTGATGAGAGAGTTTGAAATGTTTAAATTCGAATTAAGGGAATTATTAATTATATGCGATTTAATTATTGAATTAAACGAAATTGAAGAATTGAAGAATATTTAAATATGATTTAAATATTAATTACATGAACATGGATTCATGTTTTAAGAATTGGTGTTTAAATTAGTTTAATATTTGATATTGAACTAATATAATTAATTAAGAATTAATTATATATAAAATTCATTATAGAATTAATTTTGTTTATAAATTAATATTTCCTTTTTCATTTTTTTTAACTTTGATATTTTGATTCCAAAATTTTTGGATAAATATTTTTTAAATTTAAAAATAGAATTTTAGTTTAAGTGGGTTTTTCCCATATAAGACACCAAAAATTCCGCTAGTTTTAGCATGTCTTCATGTCATGCTGAAATGCTTTTGATATTTGCATGCTTAAGTTGTTTAAAAAAAAACTTATTTGATTGAATAAAGGGTTGAAAAATGAGAAAATCTGAAGAAGAAAAGTTCTTCATGCAAACATAAAAACCCGAAAGTTCTTCCCTATCCTCCTTAAATCATTCTCATTTTGTAATCCACCTTCAAATCTAAGATCCTAGAGAATAGTAGGAAAGATCAAGTGGTAGTCTTCAAGCACTGGAATGAGAATTTCAACCGGATTTGCAGCTGGAAGAGGATTCTTCAAAGGTATGAACTTTAGAAACTCTATTTCTTAACATGAACATGCTTACTTGTTTGCTAAAATTGATGGAATAAGAGTGTTTAAGATCTTAATTGCTTCCGCATATTGAATGTCAACATCATCAGGGTATTAAAGCATGATTTAAGCACTCAATTCACGTTAATTTTAGCTTGGTGGGTAACTTTCATAGGTTGTATGAAAATGGATGCTTATATGGATAATTTCAGTTTTGACATTAGATTTCTCTTCAATTTAGTATTAATTGTTGTAATTGACTCTTTTTTTATGGGCTTTAATGTGTGATTAAGTGTCTTAAATTTGTTAGAGTCAATAGAGTTACAATTAGGTTGTAATTGAATAAAATTCGAAGCAAGCTTAGCAGCTGGTAGCAGCAGAAGAAGCTACTGCCTTGCAGCAGCTTGGAGCGTTGCAACATTGTTCTTCAGCTAGCCCAAAAATGAAGCATATTCCTATGGCGTTGCAACACTGGGATGAAGCATTGTAACGTTGTTCATCCCAGCCCAGAAGGCACGCATGTGAATGGACCGACGATTTAAGTGGACTGGTTCAACCAGTTCGAGTCAAATAGGCTCGATTCAGCAAGTTTTAGACTGGTTCGACGCTTTTTGGAGCTTTGAAGGTTCGATTCGGATGGTTCGGGTCCAATTCGGGTCGGTTTGTGATGTCCAGAGGCTTTTAGAGGCTGTTTTTAATTATTATTGTAATAATTAAGACTGTCTGCTTACTTAGGATGCCAGAATTGGTCCATATCAGTGTATATTTAATTATTTATGCATTATGAATGTATGCCATGTAGATTTAAAATCCCACCATAGGAAGCATGTATCATGCATTGAAAATATGTTATAATTTGTTATAATATATAGTATGCATGATTTAGGGTTTCATATTTTTAATATAAATAGTTATATAAAATGTTGAAATGCTTGGTGTTTGTTATGGATGAAAAACATGTCTACAGTTTTATAAATTGTTATAATAATGGTTTAAACATTCAAAATCCATAACATAGATAAGATGCATGCTCACCTAGGGTTAACAAATAACAACTTGTTTTAATTACTTAAAATAGGTCGTTATCTCATAAAACTTTGGTTACAAACTCACTCGGGCTAAAATCCTATCTAAGGCTGGAGGTACTTAAGTTGACAGTTTACGGAACACCTGCTACTTGGGGATTTTAGTCGGTTTTTTAGTGTTGTTAACTCGATTTTATGAGCATGCATGAGCGATGCGATGTTTTAAGATTTGTTTATCACCTAGATATCGTAGGTTAAATCCAAATATAAACGTTATACTTGAAAAATCACCTAGGCTTAGGTTGTTTTATTAGCCGAAGTATACATAAGTAAATATTTACCCAAAACAAATAGAACACTTCAGTGGAAGATTAATAACATATACGATATGTTGTTCTTAGCTCTCACATCCCTAAGGGTTCACATTGTGAGATTCATGCTCGGCTTCGTATCCCTAGGAGTGACCTCCATTTGGAAAGTATTTACATGAGTCAAAATTAAGATGAATAGGGGAAGTAGTTCATAGTAAGTGGGCCAAGAACGTTGGTGTGCGGTAGATTGGAAGTCAATTTTACTCGACAACCAAAATCCCATGGACGCAGTATGCGATGCATGTTCCTAAAATATGCGTTGATAGTCATGCGTCGATGGTCATGCGTTGGAATGAAAAATGCGTTAACGAATGTATGCGGTGACCATGCATCCTGCCACAAGTTTTCTTGCGCTCACGCTAAGTATAACATGAACGCAAGGTTCTCGGGTAATCTGAGGTCGAACACAGGGACTTGTAACTATATGTTTGCGGTGATGTGCATGCGGCAGTTTAAATAAAAGAATGAAGGGGATATTGCTAAGTTAATCCTACTCCTACTCTTATCTAACAGACAATGAGAGTATACATGAAAGGTAGAGATGCGACAAATCTTGAAATGAAATAAATGAATGGAAAAATAGATAAAATGCGGAGATGTTTTCATTGCAAAACTTAAGAGTGATCACAAGGGCAACCCTAGTCAACGCAAGCCATGTGATCATGCAACCCACATACAATAGTAAACCACCTCTCGGTGCGAATGCTACGACTTCTATTGCTAGAACACATGCGATATATGCGTTAAGTCTACAGAGCCTACACATAAGCCTCTATTCCATTTTATGCGATGACAAAATGACATCCACACAAATATGCGACCACATAATATCATTCCTATTCCTAGGGGTGCATGCGATGCAATGTTGACAAACAGAGCTTATATCTAAGTCCCTATCTCTTGCTTATACCGATCTAATCTTACTCTCTCGAGTCTAGATTCTAACCTAGCTCTCTCGAGTCATTAGGTTCTTTTTTTAGACTCTCTCTCGAGTAACTCTAAAAGGGTGTTGGGCACAACATAAAACATGAAAAATTCATGAACTTGGTTGATGCAAGGTTGTTACTATCCCTAGTGAACAACGTATACCTTGCTTAATGCGTCCAACCACTTACCCTCGCGAGCAGTTGATTGTTGCTAACTTTACTCATAGACAAGTAATAAGGTTACTCATACACTCGCGCAATGCATACCTCTTGGTAGGTTGCTACATGCTTCATATCCCTAATCCACATGACTAAGTATGCAATACTCAAGCAATCTCACTAAGTGTTGCAATGAAAGTAAAGATGCTAAGCAAGAAGATAGAGATGGAGTTGAAGGAATAGAGAAATGCATTGAAAAACCATTGTACTAATTTCTTAATTCAAAATGTCATACAATACAATATAAGAAAAGAAAGGAAAAAGAAATGATCGACTGGAAGCAAAACTTTTCTTCTAGCGGATGTGCGTCAAGGCTGTCGATGGTGCCATGGATGGGCGGAGAAGTTGACTCTCTCGAGATCTAGCTCTGGTCGAAGGCTCCGATCATCATTCGGAATGAATGAAGGAGGTGAAGAACTTTCAACCATCTTCTCATGCAATTTGTTTGGATCACGGGGAAAATCCCCGGTTCAGGGATAATCTCCAGATCCAAGGATCCTCCCCAGATTACTTGGAATTTTTCTCATCAAATTTTATTTATAGAGTTTAAACCGCCGACAACATTAATTGGACTGCTCTGAGTCTGACGTTCGGCGCGTTAGTTCTTTCTGAACCTCTACCACCAACAGCGCGGTAGGTGAAAATGTCAGCATCAACTTTGGATTTTCTCGAGTAGATGCGTTGATGCGTTTATTCCACCAACCTTACATTGATCCCATTAGAATGCATTGTCGCATAGCCGCAATCATTCAATGGTCACATTCGCTTAACACCGCAACTCTACATGATGACCGCAATCGCTTGACGAGCGTAACTCCAATGCGATGGACACATACGGCTGATTACCACAACATCCATGCGTTGATCGATGCGTTTGCCTTTGCGATGGAGTGTTTCTTCGCATGCGGTCGTCTATGTGATGGTCCAGTTTTCGCGTTTGCATTCATTTCCTGCATTAACTACAAAAATAAAACATTGAACGCATAATTAACGCAAAGTAATAGGTTAGCTGAGATTCGACATGTTGTTCGACGCAAACTCATATTCTCGTGAATTCCTAACATGATTGCCACATATTCTGCCTAACAACCTTCATGATTCTAAGTAAAAGAACTAAGATGGCATGCATTTCTGCATGTCATCAAATGTGTATCAATGTATCCTGCGGTCTTTTCCATTAATTTGGACCGTGAGATTCTTATGTTGCGCCTACTTGTCGTTTTTAGGTGACATAAGCTAGTCATTTTACAACGGCTATCCCCTCGAAGGGTTGTACATGGGATTCAGAACAAATCAAACTTTAGAAATGGATAGGATTTCTTAGGTCTATTGCCAACCTTAACTTTTCAATTCGGTAGCATCATTGAGGCCGATCTCTGAGGTCTGAGAATGGAGGGTTACACTTACAAGAGTTACTAAGAGTTAGTGAGTTCTTGACCAAAAACGATAACTAAATGACTATAGGAATAAGAGTTATTTTGGAATTAGTATTTAGTCAAGAATGTCTTGCTTCAGTAAAGAAGTATGTGACTACCCCTCGGTAGCATCTCTTCTGACTCACTAAATTATCGTTGCAAATAATTAATGAAATTTGAGTACATTATTGCTTTTGCTAAATTTTGTTTGGATTTAAAAGCAATTTACTGATTAGAATTTTTTATATTTTCAGCATGTGGAATTCTTCTAAAGTACTCGCTTTCGATAAGTTTAACGGTCTTAATTTTTCAACATTAAATATAAACACAATACTACCAGATGATGATTTAAATTTTTTTTAACAAAGAAATGTCCTCCATCTCCTAGCTCAACTACAAAGAGTTTGAGATGCATATGATAGGTGGATTAAGGCAAATGAAAAGGCCTAAATCCATATCTTAGCAAATATATCTGATACTAGCTAAGAAATTCAAGTACATGGTTTCTACTAAAGAAATCATGGATTTTTTTTTATAGACATTGTTTGAACAAATTGTCAGGAACGATATTCTTGAAGATGTTTATTACCATGACATAAAAGATAGAACCTCTGTTAATGAACAAGTTCTGGATATGTTAAAAGTAACAAACACAAATGTCATAGATGAGGAAACTTAGAAAGCACAACAAAGTAAATATGATTTACTTGTCATTGCAACATGTTTAGTGGAAAATGATAAATTAACCTAGATATTAGATTCATGTGCCGCTAATCATATTTACACTTTCGCTCAGGAAACTAGTTCCTGGAGGTAGCTTACAGAAGGCGAAACAACCTTTAAGGTAGGGACCGAGGACATGTTCTCAGCTAAAGTAGTGGGAGATATGAATTATTTATTTAAGATAGATTCATTTTACTTGAAAATGTTTATTACATTCCTTCAATGAGGAGGAATTTAATATCTATCTCATGTTTGCTAGAATAAAAGTACAGTCTTTTTTTAATATAATTAAGTGTTCATTATTTCAAAAGGTATTAAAATATGTTCTGCAAAACTGGAAAATAACTTATATGTGTTAAAACCAAATGAGATAAAAGCTGTTTTGATATAGAGATGTTTAAAACAGTTGAAACTCAAAATAAAAAATGAAAATTTTCTCCTAATGCCTATCTTTGGAACTTAAGACTGGTCACATTAATCTCAATAGGATTGAGAGATTGGTTAGGAGTGGACTTCTAAATCAGTTAGAAGACAACTCTCTACCACCATGTGAGTCCTGTTTTGAAGGTAAAATGAAAAAAAGATATTTTATAGGAAAAGGTCTTAGAACCAAAGAACCCTTAGTACTTATATATTTAGATCTCTGTGGTTTGATGAATGTTAAAGCACGAGGAGTGTATGAATATTTCATCGGCTTTATTGATGATTATTTCACATATGGTTACATTTATCTAATAGATCATAAGTCCGAAATCCTTGAAAAGTTCAAGGAATATAAGGTAGAAGTTGAGAACCGATTAGGTAAAAAGATTAAAACATTTCGATCAGATTGAGGTGGCAAATATATGGACTTAAAATTCTAAAACTAATTGATAGAACATGAAATTCAGTCTTAACACATAGCACCTAGCACACCTCAACAGAATGGGATAGCGAAAAGAAGAAATAAAACCCTGTTGGACATGGTTCGTTCGATGATGAGTTATGCTCAATTGCCTAACTCTTTTTGGGGACATGCAGTAGAGGCTGCTGTGTATATTTTGAACATGGTTCCCTTGAAAAGTGTTTCAGGAACACCTTACGAATTATGGAGAGGACGTAAAGGTAGTTTACATCACTTCAAGATTTGGGGATGCCCAACACATGTGTTGGTACAAAATCCAAAGAAATTGGAACGTCGTTCAAAAGTATGCCTATTTTTAGGCTACCTTAAAGAGACAAAATGTGGTATATTCTATGGTCTTCAGGAAGATAAAGTATTTGTATCGACAAATACAACCTTCTTAGAGGAAAATCACATTAAGAATCATCGACCTCGCAGTAAACTAGTATTAAATGAAATTTCCACAGAAGCTACAGACAAATCATCAAGTGTTGTTGATCAAGCTGGTTCTGCTACAAGAGTTGTTGATGGAACTGGTACTTCACATCCTTCTTAAGAGCTGATCATTAAATAGGTTTGACAAAAACTCAGGTCATCATACCTGATGATCGCTTAGAGGATTCATTGAATTTTAAACATGCAATGGAAGATGTGGATAAAGACAAATGGATAAAAACCATGGACCTTGAAATGAAGTTTACGTACTTCAATTTAGTGTGGGAACTTATAGATCAACCAGAAGGGGTAAGACATATTAGTTACAAATGGATCTATAAAAGAAAACGAAACCAAGCTAGTAAGGTAAAACCTATAAAGCTAGACTCGTGGCAAAAGGGTTTACGCAAAAAGAGGGTGTGGACTATGAAGAAACCTTCTCTCTGGTTGCCATGATCATGTCTATTAGAATACTTTTATCTATTGCTACTTTTTATGATTACGAAATATGGAAAATGGATGTCAAGACAACCTTTCTGAATGGCTATCTTGAAGAGAGTATTTATATGTCTCAACCAGAGGGGTTTATGGAGCAGGGTCAAGAGCAAAAGGTTTGCAAGCTTAAAAGATCAATTTATGAGTTGCAACAAGCATCTCGATCCTGGAATATAAGATTTGACACTACGATCAAATCTTATGAATTTGAATAAAATGTTGACAAACCTTGTGTTTACAAGAATATTGTGAACAAGATTGTAGCTTTTCTGGTTTTATATGTTGATGATATTCTACTTATTGGAAATGAAGTAGAATTCCTAGTTGACGTTAAGAGATGACTAGCTTCGCAATTCCAAATGAAGGATTTGGGAGATGCACAGTATGTTTTTGGAATTCAAATAGTTTAGAATCGCATGAACAAAACACTAGCATTATCTCAGGCATCTTATGTAGACAAGATGTTGTCTAGATATAAAATAAAAAATTCCAAGAGAAGTATGTTACCTTTCAGACATGGAATTCATTTGTCTAAGGAACAATGTCCTAAGACACTTTAAGAGGCTGAGGTTATGAAACAAATTCCCTATGTATCAACAGTTGGATGTTTGATGTATGTCATGTTGTGTACATGCCCCGACATATCCTATGCAGTTGGAATAATCAGCAGATATTAGTCCAATCCTAGATATAATCACTGGACTATCGTTAAGAATATCCTCAAGTATCTTCGGAGAACGAAAGACTATATGCTTGTGTATGGTACTAAGGATCTGATCCTTAAAGGATACACTTATTCTGATTTTCAGAACGATGTGGATTCTAAGAAATAAACTTTCGAATCAGTACTCACTATGAACGGAGGAGCTCTAGTATGAAGGAGTATAAAGAAAAGTTATATTGCTGACTCCACCATGGAAACGGAGTATGTAGCAGCATGTGAAGCAGCTAAGAAGGCAGTATGACTTAGAAAGTTCTTGACCGACTTGGAAGTGGTTCAAAATATGCATCTGCTTATCACCCTCTCTTGTGATAACAACAAAGCAGTTGCAAATTCCAAAGAGCCAAGAAGCCATAAAAGCGGAAAGTACATCGAGCGCAAGTACCATCTCATCAGGAAGATTGTACACTAAGGAGACGTGATCATCAAGCAGATAGCCTTAGAAGACAATTTAGCTGATCCTTTTACAAAGACTCTCTAGGCTAAAGTGTTTGAGGGTCACCTAGTGGGACTAGGACTACAAGATAAATAAATCTTAGAGCAATTGGGAGAATTCATGGGTATCTGATACCCTAGTTTATTGTATTTATTCTCTCATTCTCAACATTGTATATATTTGTATACATGTAAACTCACCGGAGTTTTAGTCTAAGTGGGAGTTTGTTGGGTTGTATGTCTTAAAACTCGCAATTTGTAAAATTAAACATATTCTATTTGCAATAAAGTAGTTATTGAGATTTATTCAATAAAACTATTATTGAATATGTAAATTGCACTTGTAAAAACTAAATCCAATAAACTAAGATCCATGACTATTACATGAATACTTGGACTTTATGGGAGACATAAGAGTTGATCAAGTTCGAGTAAATATTCAAAACAGTCTATAGTATACGGATAAGGCTCCATGAGCACGTTCGGATCGCTCCAATCTCACACTGACTGAAATACAACAATATACATTCAAACGCACAGTTATGCAAACAAATCTTAATTAACGACATGTTATGAACAAGAAAATAATAAGGGAAAAAGTTGCCATACCAGTTGAAGACAGTCTTCACACTTCGGAACTCAATGTAGCGGAACCCTCCATGCGATCTACCAATGCCCAACAGTAGCGTCGACTACCATAGCATGAACAACCGCACAAACGCAAACGTTGCGGGGATAACACCACCAGAAAAGAGCCCCGGGTATTCTCGGAGTGAGAACCCAAAGCGTGGTCTTTGGTGAATTTGGTACAGGAAGGAGGAAGCACGGATCGTGTAGGCGATAAGCAAGTGAGAGGGAAAAAGGCGCTGTCGCATAGCACGATGCTTATCGTTTAGGAGAAGCT
>NC_052357.1:8057927-8068774 GCF_009727055.1 Benincasa hispida
AGAAAAGCTACACGATCGTGTGAGTTTTACTGAACGATCGTTTAGGAAAATAGTATACGATCATTTAGCAAACTCGGCACACTATACGATCGTGTAGGAACTATGTGCGATCGTTTAGGTGCGAGGTGGACGATCGTCTAGACGAAGAGGACTATCATATAGGGTCTCGATTTTCTTAAGCGATTGTTTTCTTTTCACCAGCGTGCTCTTCACTTTTTCTCTTGGACGATTGACCGAACTCTTCAAAAAATGAAACGAATTTCATTTTGGTTCATCAATTACAATAACTGACGCATCCTCACTAAACCCACGTCCAATGTTGATTTTTTTTGGCTTAATTATCATATAATTAATCAATTAATTAATTAAATAAAATATAATCATATTATAATTTAACCTATAGTTTGATATCACATATCTTACTATAGTATTTTCTCCTCTACTTGATATAAATCATATTTATATCTAAATTTCCTCCAAAATAATGTATCTCATACATTTAGCCAATTATATTCATATATAATTAACCAGTCCAATTATATCATATATAATCGAACTTCCTCTTGTCAATTGAACATTTCAAAATTAACCCAAACACTGATTTCTCGACTTTATCCAAGCTACCCAGGGACCTAATGGACCTGATGGCTCGAAGCTCCAACGGTCCGTGAATAGCTGACTAAACTCTTTAGCGACGAGATTCCACCATCTTAATTGTCAGACATTCCACTAAAGACCAACAACTGAACTCTTCTTACCACAGATATATTTCTGTGTCCATCGGATATAACCAATGATGAGTATGATGACCCTTAATAAATGCTCGTAAGTACAGTTGGGCCAAATTACCATTTTTGCCCCTGTAGTTACATCTCACTCCTTAAGTACCACTGATTCCTCTAATGAACAATACAACATAGTCCAAATATGTTTGAACACCTCTCGGGCTAGAAGAAGGTGTGTTGGCGCCACATCGTTCAAGCCCCGAAATCAACCCTTAAGGGAGCTTATCTATCTACTTACCTCTACCTCGGGAAGGAGTGAATTCCCATCTAGTGTAGTTAAGTTCCAACTCTCAAATCAGACGAATCTCCAAAAATGGTATGTTGAATCGGCGACATGGCCACTCGCCACCCATATAAATCAAAGGACCGCCCTCAATGGCAGATTTCCTAGCTCACTCAAGATTGAGTCATGTTACCTATGGTCATCTTAATGAAGTGAAGTCTTTGTCTATGAACGGTGTTATATAACAAGACGTTAACACTTCGTGTCAGGTCTTATACAAACTCTTTGTATAGGACGCCCTCGCTCGCATGTCCCTAACACGAATGATCAGGATCAGATGATCTGTGACAAGTCACAAACACTTATGACCATTCCAAAAAAGCAGGCCGCCGTCCGTAGCATTTACCAAGATAAGATTTCCATCCTAAATCTATATACTACAGACCATTTTGGTTATCACTCAAGACATGATCCACTTGTATGTCAGCACATACATGCTTGAGTCACATATAGATAACCAAAGATTTTATGTTTATTGGTTTGTGGTAAACAAATAAAACAAGTAACTGAGCACAAAAAATACAAGATGTGAAGTAAATATCATATATTAACAACACAAAGCGTTCGTACAAGTTGTTTACAAAACTACAACAACCGAGACTTTAGGCATCAAGCCCAAACAGAAGCTCTAACGTTACGTGATAATAGCTGACTAAAACTCTTTAGCCACAAGATCTACCATCTGTTAACTGTCGGGCACTCCACTAAAGACGAACAACTGCGCTCTTCTCACCACAGATATATTTCTGTGTCCATCGAACATAACCAATCAATATACGATAAACCCTTTACAGATGCTCGTAAAGTACAGTTGGGCCAATTTATTGTTTGGCCCATTGTAGTTACATCTAACTCCTTAAGTATCACTGATCCCTCTAATGAACAATATCTCATAGTCTCTACTATGAGTGGACACCTTTCGGGCCATGAGAAGGTGTGTGGTTGCCACATCGTTCAAAGCTCCAAAATCAGCCCTTAAGAGAGCAATCTATCTACTTACCCCTGCCTTTAGGGAATGAGTGAATTTCATCTTATGTAGCTGAGTTCCCAACTCTCAAATCAAGAACGAATCTCCAAAAGTGGTAGGTTTTAGTCGGCGATTTGGCCACTCGTTACCATGCAAAATCCAAAGGACCGCCTTCAAAGGCAGGAGTTTCCAACTCACTCAGGATCTGAGTCATTTGACCTATGGCATCCTAGTGAAGTGAAGTTTCTGTCATAAACGACATTATATAACGAGGACTAAACACTTCGTGGTCCGATCTTATATTATAACTCCTTGTATAGGAGACTCCACTCGCCCAACGTATAAAACTTGTAACTATCTGTCAAAGCGGGGCCGCATTCCGTAGTTATCACAAGGATAAGGTCCCTCCTATATCCATATTACTACAAACCATTTTGGTTATCTATCTATAGGCAATGATCCACCTGTATATCTCCATATTACATGTTTTATACTTACAACGACAACCAGGGATCTTAGTTTATTGCGTTTGTGATAAAGCAAATAAAAAATCTCATATTTCTATATATAGACAGTGAAGAAAATATCTATATATTATTACATCACAAGCATTTGTTACAGGACCTTATATAAGATTTTAGGGCATTCATTCCCAACAATTTTAGGAATTGGTGTTTAAATTAAATTTAATATCTCTCTCTTCTTTTATAAATATAATCATATTATATTTATATCCTATAGTTTGATATCATATATCTACTATAGTATTTTTTTTCTCTATTTGATATAAATCATATTTGTATCTAATTTCCTCCAAAATAATGTATCTCATACATTTAGCCAATTATATCATATATAATTAGCTATTCCAATTATATCATATATAACTGTACTTCCTCTTCTCAATTTGAACATTTCAAATTAACCCAAACACTGGTTCTCGACTTTATCCAAGCTACCCAGGTGACATAATGGACCTATGGCTCCTATGAGTGGACACCTTTCGGGCCATGAGAAGGTGTGTGGTGCCACATCGTTCAAGCTCCAAAATCAGCCCTTAAGAGAGCAATCTATCTACTTACCCCTGCTTTAGGGAATGAGTGAATTTCATCTTATGTAGCTGAGTTCCCAACTCTCAAATCAGACGAATCTCCAAAGTGGTAGGTTTGAGTCGGCGATTTGGCCACTCGTACCCATGCAAATCAAAGGACCGCCTTCAAAGGCAGGAGTTTCCAACTCACTCAGGATTGAGGTCATGTTACCTATGGCATCCTAGTGAAGTGAAGTTTCTGTCATAAACGACATTATATAACGAGACTAAACACTTCGTGGTCCGATCTTATATAAACTCCTTTGTATAGGACGACTCCACTCGCACGTTATAAAACTTGTAACTATCTGCAAAGCGGGCCGCATCCGTAGTATCACAAGGATAAGGTCCCTCCTATATCCATATACTACAAACCATTTTGGTTATCACTTAAGGCATGATCCACCTGTATATCTCCACATACATGTTTAAGTTACAACGACAACCAGGGATCTTAGTTTATTGGTTTGTGATAAAGCAAATAAAAAATCTCATATTTCATAGATAACAGTGAAGAAAATATCATATATTATTACATCACAAGCATTTGTTACAGGACCTAATAAGAGTTTAGGGCATCATTCCCAACAGTTTTAGGAATTGGTGTTTAAATTAATTTAATATTTAATATTAAATTAATATAATCAATTAAATTGTTTAATTAATTATAAGAATTAATTTTATACAAATTTAATTATTGAATTAATAATTAATTTTGTTTATAAATTAATATTTCATTTTTAATTTCTTTTTTTGTTAATTATTTAATTTTGATTTCAAAATTTTTGGAAAATTATTTTTTAAGTTAAAAATGGAGTTTTAGTTTAATTGGGTTTTCCCCACATAAGACACCAAAAATTCCACTAGTTTTAGCATGTCTTGGTGTCATGCTGAAATGCTTTTAATGTTTGCTGCTTAAGTTGTTTAAAAATAAACTTATTTGACTGAATAATGGGTTGAAAAATGAGAAAATCTGGAGAAGACAAGTTCTTCTTTATGAAAACATAAAAACCAGAAAATTCTTTCCTATCCTCCTTGATTCATTCTCATTTTGGAATCCACCTTCCAATCTAAGGTGCTAGGGAATAATAGGAAAGATCAAGTGGTAGTCTTCAAGTATTGGAGCGGGAATTTCAACCGGATTTGCAGCTTGAAGAGGATTCTTCAAAGGTATGAACTTTAGAAGCTCAATTTTTTTTTTCTAAAATATAAACATGTTTATTTGTTTGCTAAAATTGATGGAATAAGAGTGTTTAAGATCCTAATTACTTCTGCATGTTGAATGTCAACACCATCAACACCATCAACATCATACTATATAGTTAATTATAAATATGATAATTAAAACTATATAATATGAGAGAATAATATTTGATTAAGATTCAAATATTAAATAATATAAATTAGATTCATATTAAAAGTATATAGTAAAATTTAATGTAAATTAGATTCAGAAAATTGTCAGAAATAATACCTTTAAGTAAACCTTACAAAACTAGCACACTTTTTGAAAACTCGTTCAAATAGCTTTTCTTGGTTCATCTAGAGCAAGATCGACCAGTGAGATTTAGTTAAAAAAAAAAAAAAAGCTTTATTCTAACTTATCAATTGTTTTTCCACTTTTGGCCTTTCTTGGTATATCTCGGAAGATTACACCGAGATTCTAGTAATTTTTCCAAAATATTTTTCGATCTTCCTAAATCTTATACCAAATCTTATATATTTTTAAGTTTTCTCTAAATTCGATTATATTTTTCAAATATTATATTAAAATCATATGTAATTTTTTAAATCTTTAGCCAAATTTCTAATTTCCAAATCAATTTACCAATTATCCAAATGATTTTTTTAGATGGATCTCAGGTGATTGATTTTGATTTTTAATTTTTTTTTTTAAAAAAGGAAAAATATGAAAAATATATAAAATCTTGATATGAATCATAGACAGATTAACACTGAAATCAGTGAATTCTTGGGCAGATTAATATCAGAATTTTATATATTTTTCATATCTTACCTTTTTTTTTTGCAAAATTTAATCTTTTCCAAAATTTAAAAATCAAAATGCAATCATCCATCTGAAAAAATCTAATTGGTAACTTCATTTGGAAATTTAGAAATTCATATAATCATGGAAACAGAAATTGACCTAAAATTACATAAGAATTAAATATAATATTCGATAAAGATAACCAAAATTGGAGAAAATTTGAAAATATATAAGATTTGATATAAGATTTGGATAGATTATCTAATATTTGAAAAAATTACCAAAATCTCGGTGTTTAATCTCTCTAAGATTTGTCAAAACAATTGATAAATTAGAAAAAATAATTTTTCCAAATATTAGATAATCTATCCAAATGTTATATCAAATCTTATATATTTTCAAATTTTCTCCAAATTCGGTTATCTTTATCGGATATTATATTTAATTCTTATGTAATTTTAGGCCATTTTCTATTTCCATGATTATAACTAAATCTCGGTTGTCGATCTCACCCGAGATCCATTGAGAAAAACTAGATTAATGACTTTTCAAAAAGCATGCTAGTTTTGAAAGATGGAAAGTTGAGGGTGTTATTTTTGACAATTTTCCATAGTTCATATTAGAACTATAGGATAAGAGAGAGATATGCATTTTTATATGATTTAAATGCATAATGAAATAAATATGTGATACTTATATTGATTAATGAATTAATATTTGTTTAATTATTTGATACGATTTAATATATGTTAATTAATCAAATAAATAAATAAATTTTATTTTAAAAAATAACACCCCTGAAGTTATTTAGAGAAGTGGAGAGTGGGGTGTGAAAAGGGTTATTTCCCCTCATGTTAGTTTCTATGTATACAAAAACGTAGAAACACAAAAATTGTTTTGTGGTGAGTGCTTCTAATCTCTCTGCTCTCTCTAAAAATCTCTTAGAGAAAAAAAAAATTCTCTCTAAAAAGGTTTCTTTAATTCCCTACCATTTGGATCCACCATCCTTGATCCTCCTTGAAAATAGCCGGGTAACCTCGTGGTGGTGTCTTGCCATTCGTGACCTTGGAAGATCTTATAGAGGAATTTCATAGAGGTTTTTGAAGAAATTTGGTCTTCAAATGTTTTTCTCCTAAATTCCCTTAATTGAATACTTAGCCTTCCTAATCCTAATTCAAAGACACAGTGTTAAAACGCTTCCGCATTGGGATTTAATCCCATCAATTGATATCAAAGCCACTGAATTGTCTTTGTTTTTGGTTTAGGGTAATTAAAATTGATTTTGGTGGGTGAATTTCTATACTGCATGTCACGTAATGAATACTATATGTTTTATTTGGGTTTTTGGCATAATAGATGTTTTTGGTATTTGGCTCATAGAGTTATATTTTTTTTTTTTATGTATGATTAAAAGCGTGTCTACTATATAGTTCATTAATTGATTAATATAATTGTTATATTATGATTGTTAATGAAATTGGAAATGCATGCAACATAACATTACTTAGGTAATGTAATTGTTATATTCAATTGACGTCGTTAGTATGCATGTTATAGGTTTAATAATTCATTAATTTGTAAGAGTCATATGGTTAATGAATTAGAAATTAAAATATATAATCATGAATTGCATGTAAACATAGGTATTTATTAATTTTAAATGGTTTAAAATTAATTCACCTAGACTTATGTTAAATTGTTTCTAACTAGAAATAGGTTAATCTTTTATTTTTATTTTAATATGATTAATTGGAATGAATAAAAGATTAACTTTATAAAATAATTGACTATAAGAGACCTTTGTCTAAGGAAGGTTCTATAAGATTGGGGTATTTAAGCTGATGGAAACGGAACACCCCTATCTGAAAACCGATATGGAAGGTGAATTAGACAAATATCTTATAAGCATGAGATAAATGATTAAAATTTATTAAACGTGAATTTACCTAAGTTAATAAACTCTAAGTTTTAAGACACTTAGTGAGAGGAAAAAGATATATATATATATATATATGATATGTTGCTTTTCCACCCACGTTCTCCCTAAAAAGTTCACACGGTGATATCCATGCTCGATCTCATTGTGCCTTGGACGCACCCTTCCTTAGGAAGGTGTTGTAAGGAGAATTATTAGGGATGGGGTTGCGCATGCAATCATGCATTAGACAGGCTTAAGCTATGCGTTTACGCCCATGCGTCAGAGGTCATGCGTTGGAATGAAAATGTGTTAATCTAGTGTGCAATGACCATGCATTCCTATTACAAGTTTTCTTACGCTCACGCCAAGTATAAAACGAACGCAAGTTTCTCGGGTAATCCGAGGTCAAACACAGGGACTTGTCATTCAATAATGCTTGTGAAGCAATGCGTTTGAAGCGATGAAAAGAAAAAAAATAAAAAGAAGAAGTTTAATGGATTAACACACTCCTCCTACTTCTATCTAAATAGATTGAGTAATAGAATACTTGCAATGAGAATAGATAGATACACAACAACCATTAACGCATAGTGATGTTTATTATCTTAAATCTCTCGAGTAATCCCAGCTCGTCACACTAACGCATCGCACACCTCTCGGTGGTTAGCCGTATGACTATATCTCTATAGTGCATGGTTGTGTCGAACATAAGATTGTGCCTATCTCTAGGAATAATGCATATTTTGCTTTAGTGCATTCCATATCTTACCTTCTCAGGCAGTTAGACGCGGCTATTTAACTTATAGAAAATGAATGCAACAACCCATAGACAAGCGTTGCTATAACCTTTGACCAAGCAAAGAGGATTAACTCACTATACTCGCATAACGCACACCTCTCGGTGGGTTGCTACATGCGTCCTATCTTTAGGTTACACGATTAAGTATGTGATCGCCTTTGATAAATAAACGATGAAGGTAAATGATGATAAAGATAAAGATGAAGAAAAAGATGGAATTGAAGGAATCAAGAGATGCATTGATTAAAAAATGTCTTAATATCTTAAGCTAAAAAGTAATACAATACAGAGGGTAGAAGAGAAATGAAGGACTCTGCGTCAAGGCTGCCAGTGGTGCTATGGATGAATGGTGGAGATGTCTCTCTCGAGCGCTATCTCCAGTGAAA
Source organism: Benincasa hispida (assembly GCF_009727055.1). Taxonomy (NCBI): domain Eukaryota; kingdom Viridiplantae; phylum Streptophyta; class Magnoliopsida; order Cucurbitales; family Cucurbitaceae; genus Benincasa; species Benincasa hispida. Next base: position 8,066,146 of record NC_052357.1, read on the forward strand.
GCTTTGGTCGTCACTCGATCTGGTTTATGGAGGTGAAGAATTCTCACTGAAAATCTTGCTCAAGCTCTCATCTGTGATCGCCAACCTCTGCCTTGAGGTAGAAGTTCGGATGCTTTGAAATGAAGGTTGAAGGGGCTATTTATAGGGTTTAAACGCCGACAGCTATCCTGATTGTATTATGTCTCACTGCTGCCTTTGTCGCGGTATGGGCAATGTCACATCGTCTTATCTTGTTGATACTCCCAAGGGATGCGTCCGAGCTTGATTCAGCTGAAGTATCAACGCATTCTACCCACCTTGCGATCGTCCTTCTATTATGGTTGTCACTCCGTGGCCGCAATTTCCAATTGATCACCACATTTTCTTGATCACCACAAATTCCATGCGATGGGCGCATTCGATCACCGTAACTTCCATGCGATGGACGCATTCGATCACCACAACTTCCACGTGATGGGCACATTCAATCACTGCATGCATTCATCTATGCGATAGCTCGGTTTTCAGCGCATACGTTTTTCTTTGCGATCGCCTGGCTTTAGCGCATGAGATAACTTATTCAAATGCAGCGTTGAACCTGGTTACGCCCTTCGTTTTGGCCTACCCCCACGTGTGTCATGTAGGCATCCAACTTCGGTTGCGTTCCATATTCAACTCAACTCTTGTCTCGTTTGTTTTGGCTTGCGTCGGACAGAAGAGTTGCGCTTATGCACTGATCCTGGTGACTTGCCTTCGTTTTGGCTTTTCCCCACGTGTATCATGCGGACATCCAACTTCAAGCAAGTTCCTTTCATAGCTTAACTCTTATCAACATGGGTTTCCCTATTGCGTTGACAGTGGAGTTATTATTCTCAAAATCTCACTTCAACTTTTTTTTTCAAATGATCGCAATATAATGAACGCAATTGTCCGAGACTACTGCCATCCCCAAACTTAGAGGTTGGCAGCGTTCTCACCGCAAAGCTAAATACAAAATTACAAGAATGCGATAATAAATGTTTGAACACAGGTTTGCAAAAAATAAAACTTAAGACTTTCAAAATTTGAAGAAGCCAATGAAAGTAAAGAATGCCTTGCGTTGATTAGTTAGAAAATGCGGTGAACTATACGTACCATCATAGAAGCATCACAAAACAATGCAATCGGAAAAAAGTGAATTTCAAAAGGATAAAGCATACAAGATAACAAGAAAAGACCTTAGGTGGAACAACGCATGCGCTCATACGTTGGAATCCATGCGATTGAAGCCATGCATTGAAGGGTGAAAGGAATTCTTCCATTGAACTATGAACCGAGGAGACTTATTGTTGCACCTACAAGAACAAACGTACCACAACCAAGAAAGTAACCATATATCCAAAATAACAAAATAAAATAAATAACCTATATTAAGAAAGCAAAGTAAAGATAAAGTAGAAGACGTCCCTGGAAAAATAAGATTATTGTCACCGCAAGGAGTCTTCCAGGCAGGAGATGGCTCTCAACTGCTTGGGTCAAGTTGCCCTGACCATTGGAACTTTTGGCATTAGGCGCATGTGACCGTCATGTACTTAGAATTACCTTTAGCTCTCTTACAACTGCTTGCCCTTCTATCTTGCGGTCAACATTGGCTTTCAGCGCATCGCCTACACTTCAATATTGTTTGCAACCTGGTCGCACAAGCTGCAATACACCCAAGATAAAAAGTTTGCTCGCAGAGACACAAAACTTAACAAACATTTAGCTGCCAAGTCCCCAGCAACGGCGCCAAAAACTTGATAGCGGGAAATTGGAAGTCAATTTTACTCGACAACCAAAATCCCGTGGACGCGTTATGCGATGCATGTTCCTAAGATATGCGTTGATAGTCATGCATTGGACTGATAATGCGTTAATGAATGTATGCGATGACCATGCGTCTTGCCACACGTTTTCTTGCGCTGGAAGCAAGTATAATTCCAACGCAAGTTTCTCGGGTAATCCGAGGTCGAACACAAGAACTTATAACTATATTTTTGCAGTGATGTGCATGCGGCGGTATAAATAAAAGAATGGAGTGGATGTTGCTAAGTTAATCCTACTCCTACTCCTATCTAACAGACAACGTAATGAGAATATGCATGAAAGGTAGAGATGCGAAAAACCTTGACATGAAATAAATGTGTGGGAAAATAGTAAAATGCGGAGATGATTTCATTGCAACCCTTAAGAGTGACTGTGAGGGCAACCCTAGTCAACGCAAGCCAATGCGATCATGCTACCCTTATGCACAGAAAATTATTTTCCAATGAAAATGCGCTGCTCCTAAGTCTTAGACGCATGTGTTGAATACAAAATGTCCATAGAGCTTATTCCTAAGTCTCTACTCTTGTCCTATGCGATGATGCAAAATGCATAAAAACAAGGTGACCGCACTCAATCATATCCTATCTAGGATGCATGCGATGGGTTAATAGCAAACAATGCTTATTCCTAAGCTCATATATCTTGTATTATGTGTTCTAATCTGACTCTCCCGAGCCTAAATTTTGACCTGACCTTCCCAAGCCTAAATCCTGCCCTTAAACTACCCTCCCGAGTATCCCTAATGGGCGAATGAAGCATACATACTACAAGACAATTGCATGAACTTGGTTGACGCAAGGTTGTT
>NC_052357.1:8070264-8150655 GCF_009727055.1 Benincasa hispida
TTACTATCCCTAGTGAACAATGCATACATTGCTTAATGCATCCAACCACTTACCCTCCCGGGCAGTTGATTGTTGCTGACTTTATTCATAGGACAAGCAATGCGTTAGCTTATAGACAGGCATTTGCAATTCACACTAAGAAAATTAAGGTTTACTCCCACACTTGCGCAACGCACACCTCTTCAATGGGTTGCTACATGCTTCATATTCTATCCACATGATTAAATAATGCAACATACAAAGCAACTCACTACTAAAGTGTTGCAATGAAGTAAAGATGCTAAGCAAAGAAGAATGAAAGATGAAGTTGAAGGAAACAGGAGAGGTGTATTGAAAACAAGTTGTATTAATTCCTTAATTCTAAAAATGTCATAACAATACAATATGAGAAAAGAAAGGAAAAGGAATAGACCGGCTGGAAAGCAAAAGAATTTGCTCCCAGCGGATTGTGCGTCATGGTTACGGTGGTGCCATGGATAGGTGGAGGAGCTGACTCTCTCGAGATCTACTCGGTCGAAGGCTTTCGATCATAAATTAAACTAAGAAAACAAGGTAAAGATAGAGTAGAAGACGTCCTTGGAGAAATTGGAGTGTTGTCACCGCAAGGAGTTGGTTCTCAACTGCCAAGTCCCCGGCAATGACGCCAAAAACTTGTTGTAAGGAGAATTATTAGGGATGGGGTTGCGCACGCAATCATGCGTTAGACATGGCTTAATCTATGCGTTTACGCCCATGCGTCAGAGGTCATGCGTTGGAATGAAAATATGTTAATCTAGTGTACAATGACTATGCATTCCTATCACAAGTTTTCTTACGCTAGCGCCAAGTATAATGCGAACGCAAGTTTCTCGGGTAATCCGAGGTCGAACACAGGGGCTTGTCACTCAATAATGCTTGTGAAGCAATGCGTTTGAGGCGGTGAAAAGAAAAAATAAAAAGAAGAAGTTTAATGGATTTACACACTACTCCTACTCCTATCTAAACAGATTGAGCAATAGAAGACTTGCAATGAGAATAGATAGATACACAACAACCATTAACGCATAGTGATGTTTATTATCTTAAATCGCTCGAGTAAACCCAGCTCGTCACACTAACGCATCGCACACCTCTCGGTGGTTAGCTGCATGACTATATCTCTATAGTGCATGGTTGCGTCGAACATAAGATTGTGCCTATCTCTAAGAATAATGCATATTTTGCTTTAGTGCATTCCATATCTTACCTTCTCAGGCAGTTAGACACAGCTATTTAACTTATAGAAAAGGATGCAACAACCCATAGACAAGCGAGGTACTTGAGGCAATTGTGTTTATTTACCTCCATTAAACAAGTTTCTAGAACCAGTAAATTGTATTTACCTTCATTCTCTTTCTTCTTCTCGACGAGGTACTTAAGGCAATTGTGTTTCCGATGACTATCCTCATTGTAGTAGAAGCACTTGCTCTTGTCGGCCACCTTGGCTTTGCCCTTGTCTTTCTCAGCAGCGGGAGCCTTCCCTTTCCCTCATTTTTTTTTCTAGATCCTCTTATAACCAGAAGATGAGTGAACATACTTAGTTCTAGAAGATGAACCCTTGTGGAACTTTTTGGAATGGTAACATTTGCCTTTTCTTTATATCGGTCCCTTACATTTCATAAGAGACTCATAAGTCTGTAACTCATAAGTCTGTAACTCATTCAGGAGGGTAGTCATGGTGTACTCTATATTATTCATAACCGCACTGCTGTAGAATTAGAGGAAACTCTTCGGAAGAGATTCCAAAATAAAGGACACCTGACTCTGCTTGTCGATGACCATGTTATTGATCTCGACGACATTGAAGTGGACCATCATGTCGATAACATTTTCTCTTACTGATTGGCCTTCCTTCATGCACGCGTTATAAACATACTTGAAGGTCTCGTGCCGGATCTGAGAGGACGGTTGTCCAAACATCTCCTGGAGAGACTCCATGATCTAACGTGCAGTGATCATGNATACTTGAAGGTCTCGTGCCGGATCTGAGAGGACGGTTGTCCAAACATCTCCTGGAGAGACTCCATGATCTAACGTGCAGTGATCATGGCCTCATATTTCTTGGTAAAAATGTCAGAAAAACTTGCCAAGATATAGACTCGGGCCTTATCATTGACCTTCGTTCAATGGTCATAAGCATCCTTTACTGCTTGGGATGGATTATGAGGGGGGATTGAAGGACATTCCTCTGTTAAGACGAACCGTGGATCATCTATAACTAGAATCGTACTATAGTTAGATTTCCATGTCGCATAATTTTCTTCGGTTAGTTTTTCATTCTTACGCAAGGAAATTATTATGGAACATATGCTGAAACGAATAACAAACAACTGACCATATTAATTATATTCTTCTTAACCCATTATACAAACACAAGTATCCAATCAATTCATAAAAAACAAGCAATCATAGAACCCTAATTAAACTGTTGGTTTAGTATTTGCAATGTACTTCAAAGATTTAGAGTAATAGCCACTGAAGGGTGATCAATTACCCTCTCCTGAATCGAAATGATCTCAGCTAATTACTAATACCAGAATAAGTCTTATTCTTATAGCTCTTAGCTGGTGTTTTTCGGTCAAGGATCCATTAACTAGCTTCATCCTGTAAGTGTGATCCTCCTATTTTTGGATCCTAGAGGTATGCTTCAACAGGCTATCATAAGGAAAGAAAGTTGTTGAAGATTAACCTAAGAAATCCTATCCATTTTGGAGTTTTCGTTATTCCATATCGTATGATCGAGCCCTCCGAATGGATGGTCGCTCTAGGACGACACACAGGCAGACCATAAGAATCTCATGGTTCAACGTAATAGAGGATATCGTAGGATATGTTGACACGCTCTCTTCTTCCACTTACTATGAATACTTTTCTTATTCACCTTGGTATTGACCCATGCAAACATTTTAAGAAAGGTCACGCCCAGGGTGACACAAAGCTGAGCATGGATCTCACGGCATGAAATCTTAGGGACTTGAGAGCTAAAAATTGATATATCTCGTATATCATTTTTCTCCCACTAAAATATTCTACTATTTTAGGATTTTATTATACTTCGTTAAATTTCGACTAATGAATCTATCTAAGTCTATGCCTATTATAACCCTTATAATAAGGTATTTACTTTAATAGTCTAGATGAATCAAATCATTTAATTAACCTAGTGACATTGCATACCAACAGGATTAAGATTAATTCAACTCAAGTTTCGAGCCAATTCCCAGTTAGGAGGTATTTCATAAACCGTCATCTGAAGAACTCCCAACCTAGACAGAACTTCACTGGTAGAGTTCCCTTATCACCTAAAATCCTGTTTTGTCTTATTAGTCATATTTTAAATCTATTAAATCAAATATGACATAATTATAATCTTATTAGAATTAATGTGATCTAAGGTCTATATTAATTTTAAACATTTTAAAAATAAATTCAATTCCTTAAGATCCTCAGTTTGCATGCAACTCTTTATGGTTACTAAATTTTAATTTTATAATTATTAAAAAATTAATTATTAGCCCTGTAGACATGCTTTCTATGGTTTAATTGAGTAACAATCAAATTCTAATTCACAAAAAACGATATTACATGCATTTCATGACTTTAATATAACAATTATATTAAACTATGGATGTGTCATACTCAATACAAATTGATTTTCAACTTTATTAACATAACACTTATATTAAACTACTCATGAAAATCTACCAAGCATATACAAGACATTAATAAACATAACTCTTTATATTTACCTAAGTAATATCATGCATCATGTTTTTCCGATTTTGTATATTTAACATATCATAATACATTAAATGACTCATGAAATCATATCCACATCATGCATTAAACCATACATTATAACACTTATAACATATTAAAAATGCATGACCATACTTAACCTATGGTGGGATTTATCTAAATGACATCCATAAAGCATTTAAATAGCAAATGAACCAGTAATTTTGGCTCCTAAGATAAAAAAAAAGCAATAAATTACAATAAATATGCTAATTTTATCCTAAAAAAAAAAGCTTTTGCTGCTCTAGAACTAGACCAAACCAACTCGAACTAACTCGAACCGCTAAGAATTGGACCCCAAAACCACAAACCGAGCTAACACAATGCTAAATCAGACCAAACCATTTTGAATTGGACCAAACCACCAAGGACCATGGCCGAACCGCGCACAACGAAGCCCTAGTGTCACATTGTCATAGTGTTGCAACATTGCAATACTAGATTGCGTTTCTAGGAAAATTCTTCTACCATTCTTCATTTTGGCCAAAATTGGTCTCGATCTTCATCAAATTCAACCCTAATTCTAGATACAAACTTACAAAATACATTAAATTTCATGATAAATGCCCGAAAATGCAGGGGCCTTTACAATTTTGATCAAATCAAAACATGAAAATCTATGGCCATAAACAACCGTAAACATTGATTCGCAAAAATTAACATTCACAATGCAATTTAAACCCACAAAAAATCATGTGCAAATTTTAGAAACCTAAATTAATATAATTAAATGACTCTGATATCAATTGTAGGGATGAAAACCCTAACGCAGTGGAAGAAAACAAGATCAAACTCGAAATTAATTTAGGAAACGTGAAATACCCATACACTTGAAAGTTCCAGAAAAACTATAGAGACAAAAAAAAAAAAAAAAAAACACATAACCTACTGTAAAATAGATCTTAGGTTAGGCATGCTTTAAAAATTAGAGAGAAAAATGAAAGAAATCTTACTTTTGTAGAACCGAACGATGAAGATCAATTCTTCAATTGGGATTTCACGAACACCACCAAAAGTGTAACCTCCCTAACCTCTAAGAATTCTTGAGGTATAAAGATTTGTGGGAACAAAATATCAGTTGGGAAGAAGGAAAAATTTTGGAGAGAAAAAACTGTCGAATCTTTTTGTAAAGCAAAAATCAATAATATATTCTTTCTCCAATTTTTGTAGGTCTTTTCAACTAATGGAGAAAGTGAGAGAGATGATACGTGGGATTAATTAATTTAATTAATTTAGTTAATAATTAATAATTAATTAAATCTAATTTAATTAATGTTTTCATTTAAATCATATTAAATGAAACATCTCTCACATAACCCATAGTTTTAATTCAATTAATTTAATTAAATAAAATTTAATTAAAGTAATTAAATTAAATAATTATTCAATTCTTCAATTAAATAATTATCAAACTAAATATCAAATATTTAATTTAGTCTACATTTCAATCATATTCAACTGTAATAACCTATAGTTTTAATGTACGTCTAATACACATTAATTTTAACCTATAGTTTTAATATAAATCTAATTTATATTAAATTAATATTTGAACTCCTTCAAACATTTAATTATCCCATAAATTAATTTTGAATCATATCTAAAGTGAAATTTATATTATAAAGTTTAATTAAAATATAAACTTTATATTGTAATATATCATTATACATTATATTATTTCCTTAAGAGAATTTGAATCATATCTAAAGTGAAATTTATATTATAAAGTTTAATTAAAATATAAACTTTATATTGTAATATATCATTATACATTATATTATTTCCCTAAGAGAATTTGAACATTTCAAGCTCTTGTTCCCTTTACGAGCTAGGAAAGGACCTCATAGACCTACAAATTAGAAGCTCCAATGATATGAGATTAATTGGCTAAACTCATTAACCAAATTAATCAATATTTGTTAATTGTGGGCACACTTCACTAATGACCCACAAATGCACTCTTCTCATTACAAGTATATTTATGTGTCCACAAATATAGACCAATAACAACAAGTTAGTCATTCACGAGTGTTCGTAACACCACTTGGGTCAAATTATCGTTTTACCCCTGGTTACCTTTGCATCCTTAAGTTCCAGTGCGTCTCTAATAAACAACCTGTTTATGGTCCAACCATTAAACAAAAACCTCTCTCGGGGCCAATGAGAGGGTAGGGCCCTTTGTTCAAGTCCCGAAGACACCACTTAAGGGAACACTCATCTACTTACCCTAAAATCGGGAAGGAGTGAAATCCACCTTGTATTATTATGTTCTCAACTCTGCACTCGGTCTTGTCCTCAAAATGGTAGGCTTATTGAGTCGGCAAACTGGCCACTCTCACCCATACAAATCAAAGACAATCCCTTGTGAACAAGAGTTCATAATACACTCAGGATTAAGACTAAGTTGCTTAGGTCATCCTATTGAAATAGAAACCTAACTAGTCAACGGTGTTACATCTAGTGGTTACTGTTTTGCAGTTCGATCTTATGCAAACTCATTGCATAGGACCCTTACTCGTATGTCACATGCACGAATGTATTGGATCATAGCATTTGTATCAAATACAAAGTGGGTCGTATCCACAGTATCACCAGGATAAGGTACCCAACCTTATCCCTACACTATAGACCTTTTATGTTGTATCTCGAACATTGATCCTTGTATATCTCCACATAAAGTTCAAGACTCATAAGATAGCGTAGGATGTTTAGTTTATTGGATTTAGGGTTATTAAGACAAAATAGAATACAATATAATCAATAACACTTATTGAAATAACATTGATGACTCTTTATCAATGATGGTCAATTACTTACATTTACTATCTACGAGTTTTAGGACATAAAACCCAACATTTTTCATGCTCGGTCCCGTGACGCCTTGGGAGCGTACTCTTTAGGAAGGTTTGCATGGAAGGGGACAGAGCAAACTCCAAAAATGGATAAGGGCACTATATTCAATTACACCAATATTGTCCTTCCTTGAGGCAGGCTTATTGAGGTGAGGCTATAGGTTGAAAATAAAGGGTTACACTTACTAGAAAACATTAAGGACGTTAATGATTTCTTGGCCAAATCAATGGTAACTAAGCATTATAGAAATTAAAGTTATCCTAGGGTAATTCTTGAGTGAGATTGTCTCAATTCAGTGAAGGAATAATTGTACACCCCGAGGTGGTATTAATCACTAAAATCATCATTACAAAAATAAAATGATGTTAGGGTTTTGTTAATTTTTGCTAAAACTTGATTGGATTAAATGAGTTATGTGAATATATCTAATATAAATAATTTGTTTTATATCAACAACTTATAAACATGACTACTATAATCTCCTTACTTGAATTATCCGGTGAAAATTATGCCACGTGGAAAATGCGATTAACACCATCTTGGTCATCGACGACCTCAAGTTTGTTTAAATGGAGGAGTGTCATCCAGCCCCTAGACTCAATGCATCATGAAATGTTCGTGATGCTCTTGAAAGATGCACAAGTCTATATTTTGGTAAGCTTAACTGAAGTCTTAGCTAAAAAGCATGAGACCATGGTCACTGTAAGTGAGATCATGGAGTCATTGTATGAGATGTTCGAGCAACCATCTACACATCTCAAGCATGATGCTCTCAAGTTCATCTTCAATGTCATGATAAACGAGGGATCATCTATTAGGGAGCATGTCCTTAACATGATGGTCTACTTCAAAGTGGCAAAGATTAACAAGGTTGTCATTCACGAGTCCAACCAGGTAAGCTTTATTCTACAGACTCTTCCGAAGAGTTTCCTACATTCTGTAGTAATGTTATAATGAACAAAATAGAATAAAACTTTACCACCTTTCTCAACGAGCTGCAGACCTATGAGTCCTTGATGAAAGGGAGAGGACAACACAAGGATGAAAATATTGCTAGTTCCTTGAAAAGGTTCCACAAAGGTTCAACCTCTGAAACAAAGTCTGTGCCTTCTTCATTTAGCACAAAGAAGTGGGAGAAGAAGAAAGCTGGAAAGAGGAATAAAATACCCATGTTGCTGCCCAGAAGGGTAAAAAGGTCAAGGTTACAAAGGGAACCTATTTTCATTGCAACCAGGATGGGCACTAGAAGAGAAACTGCCTAAAATACTTGGCTGAGAAGAAAAAGGAAAAGAAGGTAAATATGACTAACTAGATTTAGAAACTTGTTTTGTGGAAAATGACAATTCCATTTGGATACTTGATTCAAGAGAAATTAACCACGTTTGTTTTTCTTTTCAGGAAACTAGTTCTTGGCAGTAGCTGGAGGCTAGAGACATGACTCTGTGAGTTAAGACAGGGTGTCTCAACAGTTGTAGTTGGAATCTTAAAGTTATTTTTCAATTCTAAATTTAGTTTGTTGGACAAAGTACTTTTAATTCCTCATTTAAAGAGGAATTTAATTTTCGTATTTGGTTTATTGGAACAATGTTATAATATATCCTTTATTCGTGATAAAGTGTTTATTTTGAAAAATGGCATTGATATTTGTTCTACAATAAACAAAAATAACTTACATGTGCTAAGACCATTTGTAACGACCCGAGTTCAGGAGGGGTATATGAATGAACCAGTATCACATCCAAATGAGAGGGATCCTGAGGATGTAAAAGTATGGTTAAGAAAGGCTTAAGAGAATTGAAAGTTACCTCATATACCAACAAGATGTACCTTCATTTTCGATGGCTCAATCATAATAACTCCAAAGTTAAGCGTGCTTAGCTTGGAGCAATCCTATGTTGGGTGACCTCCTAGGAATTTTCCTAGGATGCATGTAGTGAGGACAAAGTATGCTGAAAGGACTCGTGTTGGTTTGTGGGGACAACTTTCACTTCTAAAAAGTATTCAAGGAAAGTCGGGGCCATCAGGGGCTAAATCCGAATTTTGAATCCAAATCATGTCGCTCCATAATGTTGAAATGTTCAACACTACAGCAACAACACAAAATAAAAGACTAAAAGTTTCTCTAAAAGAAAATGATAAAAGATAATAAATGTTTTTGTGGTCCGATGAATATTAAGGCAAAAGAAGCATATGAATATTTTATTACTTTTATAGATGATTATTCTAGATTTGGTACATTTATGACTGAAGTTGAGAATTTATTGGGTAAAAAGATAAAAACACTTCGATCATGTGGAGAGTATATGGGATTATGCAGTGAAGGTTGCAACCTATCTTTTGAACCAAGTTCCATAAAAAAGTGTTTCTGAAACACCTTTTGAGCTATGGAGAAGTCGTAAAAGTAGTTTATGACTGAAGTTGCGAATTTATTGGGTAAAAAGATAAAAACACTTTGATCATGTGGAGAGTATATGGGATTATGCAGTGGAGGTTGCAACCTATCTTTTGAACCAAGTTCCATCAAAAAGTATTTCTGAAACAACTTTTGAGCTATGGAGAAGTCGTAAAAGTAGTTTATGACTGAAGTTGTGAATTTATTGGGTGAAAAGATAAAAACACTTCGATCATGCGGAGAGTATATGGGATTATGTAGTGGAGGTTGCAACCTATCTTTTGAACCAAGTTCCATCAAAAAGTGTTTCTGAAACACCTTTTGAGCTATGGAGAAGTCGTAAAAGTAGTTTATAACATCTTAGGATATGGGGATGTTTAGCACATGTGCTAGTGGCTAACCTAAAAAAGTTAGAAACATGCTCGAAGTTGTGCCTATTTGTAGGCTATTCAAAAGAAATGAGAGGTGTGCCTCTTTTATGATCCAAAAGATAATAAAGTGTTTGTACCGAAAAATGCTACTTTCTTCGAGGAAGACCACATTAAAGAGCATAAACCAAGAAGAAAAATCATATTGAATGAATTTTCGGACAAAACTACTGAAACTTCAACAAGAGTTATTGAAGAACCTAGCATTTCAACGAGGGGTGTTGTTGCTGAAGGATCTCAATGAAGAGTCCTTAAGCGGAAGAAACGAATTGTCCCAATTCCCAAAATTTTATAGAACACAATTTTACAGAGAAAAGGAACAAATCATGCATTTAATTTTACAAAACATACAACATGCTTGAAAGAATTACAGAATAATTAAAATGGTTTCAAAAACCTCTTACCTTTGAAGACTTTCTTCAATGGAATCCCTTTCCAACGAATGGACAGCACTACAATGATCACCGCTGTATTCTCTGGGATGAGAACCCAAGAAGTATGGGGCTTTGGTGATTTTGGATTGGGAAGAGAGAACTGAGAGGAAAGGAATGAGCATGGATTTTTTTTTTCACACAAAGAACTCTTCTGTGTAAACCCCTGTTTTCTTCTTGTAGGATGAAGAAGAAGAAGATGAAACTGTTTTCCCACTTACTTAAAATGGAGAGAAAAGCGAGGGAGGGAGTTATAACTCCCTCCCATTAATTAATTTAAAAAATTAATTAATAAAATAAGTAAGTAAATAAATAAAATTTATTTATTTAAAAAATAATTTAATATATATTAATATGCTAACCACCTTATCATATAATATATATTAAAATATACGTTATATCAAATATAACATATAACCTATAGTTTTAATATTGTATCATATACAATATAACATATAGTTTCTTTTCTCTCATTAATGACATTTAATATAAATCACAATTACATTAAATTTAACAATATGAATCCAATTCATAAAATTAATATTTGAATCATATTCAAATATTTATTTCCTCTCATAATAGTTAATATTATAATGTATCAAGTACATTATAGTAATTATATCGCATATAATTAAATTTTAATTAATTATATCATATATAATTAATTCTCTAAATTAATTTGAATAATTCAAATTAATTCAAAAACTTATTCTCCTTTAATCCTGTTGAGCTATCGAGGGGACCTCATGGACTTGTAGCTTGAAGCTCCAACAGTACGTGAACAATTAATTAAACTCTTTAATTAAATTATTCACCATTAATTAATTATTCATCATCCGTTAACAGTCAGGCACTCCACTAAAGACTGACAACTGCATTCTTCACACTACAGACTGTGTCCATTGGATATAACCAATCAATAGTACGATGGCACTTCATAAATTGCTCGTAAGTACAACTTGGTCAAAATTATCGTTTTGCCCTTGTAATTACATCTACTTCTTAAGTACCATTGATCCATCTAATGAATAATAGATCATAATCCAACTATGACTAAACTTCTCTTGGGTCAGGAGAAGGTGTGACACTACATTGTTCAAGCCCCGTAATCAACCCTTAAGGGAGCAATTTATCTACTTGTCCCGACATTGGGGAATGAGTGAATTCCTTCTTGTGTAGTTGTGTTCCTAACTCCACGAATCCCTAAAATGGTAGGCTTGTTGAGTCGACAATCTGGCCACTCTCATCCATACAAACCAAAGGACTGCCATCATAGATAGGAGTTCACAATTCACTCAGGATTCAGGTTATGTTACCTATGGTCATCCTGATGAAATATAAGTATCTATTATGAACGACGTTATATAATAAGACTAAACATTTCGTGGTTTGGTCTTATACAAACTCTTTTGTATAGAATATCCTCTCTCACATGTCTTCACACGAATGATCAGGATCAGATCATTTGTAGTACTTTACAACATTTATAATATCTATAAAGCGGGTCATACTCGTAGTGTCACCAGGATAAGGTATCCAGCCTTATCCAGCTACTATAGACCATTTAGATTATCACTTAAACATGATTCGTCCGTATGTCTCTATATACATGTTTAAGCTACAAGATAAACTTGGTTGTTAGTTTATTGGTTTGTGGTTAATGCAACTAATTTTGAAATAAAACATCACATATTTTATTACATAAATAAAATACTTGTACAATACAATTACAAACTACAGGACCTTACGAGATTTAGGACATCAACCCCAACAGATGCTACTTCATTTAGTCAAGCACATCCTTCTCGTGAGTTAAGGGAGTCTCAATGTAGTGGGAGGGTTATTGCCCAACCTTCCCGCTATTTGGGTTTAACAAAAACTCAAGCCATCATACTAGATGATGACTTGAGGATCCATTGACTTATAACAGACAATGGGTCATATGGACAAAGATGAATGAATTAAAACCATGAATCTTGAGATGGAGTCCATGTATTTCAATCAAGTCTGGGATCTTTTATATCAACCGGATGGGGTAAAACCTATAGGTTGTATGGATCTACAAGAGGAAAAGAGGTGTAGATGAAAATATGTAAACTTTTAACGCTAGATTGGTGGCAAAGTATTGGGTTTTATGTCCTAAAACTCATGGTTTATAAACAATAAACTTATTCTGTTATCAATAAAGATGTTATTGAGGTTTATTCAATAAAGTTGTTATCGAATGTATGAAATGCTTCGTTTTAGAAAGAATATAAATCCAATAAACTAAGATCCATGGCTATTACATGATTACTTGGACTTTATGTCAAGACACAAGAGTGGATCAAGTTTGAGTAGATAGCCAAAACAGTCTATAGTATACGGATAAGGTTAGGTACCTTATCATTGGGACCTATTAGATGCAGTCCGCTTTGTATTTACTACAAACGATGTGATCTTGAACCATTCATGTGGAGACATGCGAGTGGGGGCATCATGTGCAAAGAGTTTGTATAAGACTGGACCAAGAAATAAGTTGCTTTTACTTTACGCTATTTACTGTTTAAGACCGACTATTTCAAAGAGGCGACCTATGTAACTTGACCTTAATCCTGAGCTAACTATGAACTCTTATTTATTTGGGATTATCTTTAGATTTGCATGGGTGAGGGTTGACTCAACAGCACCTACTCAATAAGCCCCCCATTTCAGGGGTAAGACCAGGTAGATAACTGGGGGCATAGGATGCAAGATGAAATTCACTTTTACCTGCTTTTAGAGATAGTAGAGAGGTTGTTCCTTTAAGTGTTGACTCTGGATCTTGAACAAGGGGTCTCACCCTCTCATTGGCTCGAGAGGAACTCAGTTTAGTGATTGGATCATAAACCATTGTTCATTAGAGAATCAGTGGACTTAAGGAGCAAGATGAAATCTTGGGGGTAAAAAGTATTATGAACAATCTGTGAAGGGTTGACTTATTGGTTATGGTTATTTCGAGCGGACAAAAATATATCTACAGTGAGAGGAGTGAAACTATTGGACTTTAGTGGAGTGACCCGATAGTTAATGAATTATGGTTAATTGGGTTAAAGAGTTTAGCCAGTTAATCTCGGATCTTTGGAGCCCATGATTTGTAGATCCATGAGGTTCCCCTATTAGCTCATATCGGACTAAACCTTAGAACATCATGATAATTGATATATTTAACCTAATGTTTAATTACGAATTAAACATCTATAGAGAGAAAAAAGATATTTAAATAATATTTGACTAGTCGAGAAATAGTCGTGGTGATCTATGAACCATTCATGAGAAGAATTAATATAAAATCAAGAAGGAATTTGGGCTACAAAGGTTGTATATTCTAACCCATTAATTTATGTTAAATTACACGCTTATTCTTATAAAATTAACCTAATTAGAGTACTAGAGATCTTTAATTTCTTCCGTTGTGCATGTGTGCATTTCATCACAAAGAGTTATACCTTGGTTGAGGGAATGGATTATGATGAAACCTTCTCGCCTGTTTTCATGTTAAAGTCTATTTGTATTCTCTTATCTATTGCCATATATTATGACTACGGAATATGACAAAGGGACGTCAAGACTGCTTTTTTTAATAGTAATCTTGATGAGAATATCTACATGAAACAAGAGATTCATTGCCCAAGGTCAAGAGCAAAAGGATTGCAAGCTTAATCGGTCTATTTATGGATTGAAGCAAGCATTTCGACCTTGAAATATAAGATTTGATACTACAATCAAATCTTATGGCTTTGACCAGAATATTGATGAACCTTGTGTATACAGGAAAATCATCAATAGTTTAGTAATTTTCTTAGTATTGTATGTGCATGATATCCAACTCATTGGGAATAATGTAGGTTTATTTACTGATTATAAAAAATGACTGGCTGCTCAATTCCAAATGAAAGATTTGGGTGAACCATAGTTTGTTCTAGGGACCCAGATCATTAGAGACCATAAGAACAAAACCGTAGCCTTGTCTCAAGTATTGTACATCGACAAAATGTTTGTCAGACATTCGATGCAGAATTCTAAAAAGGATTTATTACTTTTCAGACATGGAATAATCTTGTCTAAGTAATAGTGTCCTAAGATACTTCAAGAGACAAAGGGGATGAGATGGATTCCCTATGCATTTGCAGTAGGTAGCCTCATGTATGCCATGTTGTGTATTAGGTCATATATTTTCTATGCAGTGAGAATATTCAATAGATATCAATCCAATCTAGGATTTGATCATTGGACGAAGATTAAAACTATTCTCAAGTATCTTAAGAGAACGAGAAACTATATGCTTTTGTATGGTGCTAAGGATTTGATCCTTACAGTATACACTGACTCTGATTTTCAGGCTGATAAGGATTCTAGGAAATACACATTAGGATCCATGTTCACTCTTAATGGAGGGATTATAGTATGGCGTAGCATCAAGCAAGACTGTATTGCTGACTCTACCATGGAAGCAGAGTATGTAGCTGCTTGTGAAGCTACAAAAGAAGCTGTCTGGCACAAGAAGTTTTTGGCAGACTTGAAAGTGGTTCTAAATAGGCCAATGTCGATCACCCCTATACTATGATAATAGTATTATTGTGGAAAACTCTAAGGAGTCTCAGAGCCACAAGAGAGAAAAATAGATCTAGGGTAAATATCATCTCATACGGGAGATCGTGCAAGGGGAAGACATGATCGTCACGAAGATTGCTTCGGAGCACAATGTTGCTGATCCATTTATGAAAGCACTCACAAATAAAGTTTTTTAGGTCATCTAAAGAATTTGGATCTATGGAATATGAGTCATCTTGTCTAGGGTAAGTGAGTATTATGAGGTATAGAGTATGCCTTAGTTTATTATATTGTACTTTATTTTGTATGTACTGTACACCCCTTTCGCTATAGGTCAAGTGGGAGATTGTTGGATTTAGTGTCCTAAATCTCGTGGATCTTATATTTTGTATTTTGTAAATGCAAATAAATAAGCAGTATTTTTTTTGACATTTAGAGCACATTAACTCAATCCAATAAACTAAGATCCATGGTTATTTTATGTAGCTTGGACAGTATATGGTAGACACAAAAGTGGATCATGTTCAAGTAATAATCTAAAAGGTTTGCAATATATGGATAAAGTTGGGTGCCTTATCCTTGTGACAATGCGTATACGACTTACTTTGTAAATGTTACAAGAGTTGTAAATGTTATAAATGATTTGATCAAAATCGTTCATGTGGAGATGGTATCTTATACAAAGAGTTTGTATAAGATCGGGCCACGAAATATTTTGTTCTCTCTTTATAACACCGTTAATTGAAGAGATTAACATTTCATAGGATGACCATAGGTAACTTGATCTCAACCCTAAGTGGGTTATGGGCTCTTGTCTATGAAGGCAATTCTTTGATTTTTATAGGTGAGAGTGCTCCATGTCTCCGACTCAATAAACCTACCATTTTGGTGATTTGTCTAACTAGGGAGTTGGAAACATAGTTCCACAAGATGGAAGTCACTCCTTCCCACTTTTTGGGAAAGTAGATGAATTGCTCTCTTAGGTGCTGACTCTGGGTCTTAAACAAGAAGACCCTCTCATTGGCCCAAGAGTTATTTTTTTTATGGTAGGACCATAAATAGGTTGTTCATTAGAGGACAGTGGGATTTAAGGAGAAATATGTAATTATAGAGGTAAAATAGTAATTTTGACCCAGCTAAAATTATGAGCAATTCGTGAAGGATCGATTTATAGATGGCTGGTTATATCCATGTGTTGGGTTTTATGTCCTAAAACTCCTGGTATGTAAACAATGGAACTTATTCTGAAAATTCAATAAGGTTTTATTGAATAGATTTATTGTTTGATAGAAATCCAATAAACCTAAAAGTCCCTTGACTATTGGATGAGTACTTGAACTTTATGTAGAGATATAAAGGTGGACCAGGTTCGAGTAAATAGTCAAAATGATCTATAGTACATGAATAAGGTTGGGTACCTTATTCTGGTAACACTATTGGATGCGGCCTGCTCTGTAATTGTTACAAGGAGTTGTAAAGTGCTACAAACGAAGTGATCATAATTCGTTCATGTTGGACATGAGGAGTGAGGGTGTCCTTATGCAAAAGGGTTTGTACAAAATCAGACCACGAAATTAGTCACTCTTACTTTATAACACTATATACTGTTTAAGACTGACTGTTTCAAATCGATGACCTAGGTAACTCGACCTAAATCCTTAGCTAAATATGAATTCCTCTTTATTTGGGATTATCCTTAGATTTGCATAGGTGAGGTTGACTCAACAGTGCCGACTCAATAAGACTCCAATTTCAGGGGTAAGACTGGATAGATAGTTGGGGCCATAGGGTGCAAGACGGAATTTACTCCTACCCGTTTTAGGGATAGTAGAGAGGTTGTTCCCTTAAGTGCTGATTCTGGATCTTGAGCAAGGGATCCCGCCCTCTCTTTGGCTTGAAAGGGACTCGATTTTGTTGATTGGGTCACAAAACAATTGTTCATTAGGGATTAGTGGGGACTTAAGAAACAATAGGTAATTTCGAGGGTAAAACAGAGATTCGACCCAACCGTTATTACGAACAACCTGTAAAGAGTTGACTTACTAATCATGGTTATATCGAGTAGACATAATATATCTACAGTGAGGGGAGTTCAACTATGGGCTTTAGTGGAGTGACCCATTAGTTAACGAATGAGGGTTAAATCGGTCTAATGAGTTTAGCCGATTAATCTCAAATTGTTGGAGCCCATGATCTGTAGGTTCACGAGGTTCCCCTACTAGCTCAGAAATGGATTAGCTCTAGAGTAACATGATAAGTTAATTTGAAATGTTCAAATAAGAATCAAATGGAATTGGAGAATATATATATATATATACATGATTTAAATATATGGATGAATTTGTGTAAAAATTAATTTAATATTGGATATTAAATTAATTAGAATTATTTAAATTGTTTGAATAATTATTTATTAATTTTATTAGAAAATTAATTTGTGAAATTAATTTGTAAAATTAATAAATTTTGATTTTAGAAATAGAATATGATTTTATCAATTTTGGATTTTGAAAATAGAAAAACACAAAAAGGAAAAATGGGTTTTCCCATCTTCATCTTCAACTAGCTCACTAGGAACCCACCGCCTTCAAGCTTCAATAAACTCCAAGCATGAGTTGCATCACATGCAGCAAATATCTTCGCATGATAGTCTGCAATATATTGAAGAGATTGGAGTGAAGTTGAAGAGGAGCAATCGATTGAATTTTTCTGAAAAATTCGGGTAAAAGAAGATGTTCTTCATTTGGGTTGTTACAGTGAGCTTTCTCCAAATTCCCTTTGATTCCAGCTTATTTTGAGACAACTCAATCTAGAGCTCCAAGAGAGTTGGGAAGATCTCGTGGTGGTTTACATAAAGATTTGGAGGATTTAGCAACTGGAAATAAAGATTTCAATGGTTTGGCAAAGGTATGTTCTTGAAACCCATTAAATTCTGTTTAAGCATGTTTCTTTTTATGCCAAAATTAATGAATTAGAGTGCTTATGGATCTTGATGTCTTCCGCTGCGTGGTAGTACCTCTCCAACACCATGGACATAAAATATATCTATAGTGCGAAGAGTGCATTTGTGGGTCTTTAGTGGAGTGACACACAGTTAATGAATGTTAATTAAGTTAATTAAAGAGTTCAATAATTAATTTTGAATCATTGGAGCTTCTAATCTGTAGGTCCATTAAGTTCCCCTGCTAGCTTATTGAGGGTAAAACAAAGATCAATTAATTTTGGAATAATTTGAATTATTCAAATTATTTAAGGAAATTTTATATTAATAAGAATTAATATGAAGTATGATGTATAATGATATATTATACTATATAGTTAATTATGATTTATAATCAAAATTATATAATATGAAAGAATAATATTTGAATAAGATTCGTATATTAAATTAATATGAATTGGATTCATATTAAAACTATGTAGTAAAATTTAATGTGAATTGGATTCATTTTAAAACTATAGGACAAGAGAGAGATATGCATTTTTTTATTATTTAAATGCATAATTAAATAAATATATGATATTTATATTGATAATAAATATTTAACTGATTAATTAATATTTATGTAATTATTTATTCTATATTAAATATGATTTAATATATATTTATTAATTAATTAAATTAATTAATTTTATTTTAAAAAATAACTCCTCTACAGTTATGCAGGGGAGTGCAGATTGAGGTGTGAAAAGGTTATTTCCCCAGGTTAGTTTCTATGATATATAGAAATGTCGTAACACAAAAATTGTTTTGTGGTGTGTTGGTCTAATCTCTCTACTCCCTCTAAAAATCTCTAAAAAAAAAATTCCTTTCTAAAAAAGTTTCTTCAATTCCCAACCACTTGGATCCTACCATCCTTGATCCTTCCTGAAAATTCCTGGGTAACTTCGTGGTGGTATCTTGTCGTTCGGGACTTTGGAAGATCGTGCAGAGGAATTTCATGGAGCTTCTTAAAGAAATTTGGTCTTCAAAGGTATTTTAAATTTCCTTAATTGAATGCTTACCCTTAATGTTTCTGTAAATCAATTATGTGATTTTCTCAATCCCGATTCAACGATGCAGTGTTAAAATACTTTTGCATTGGAATTCAATTCCTTCACTAAGAACAAGAACAACTTAACTCAACTTCTCTATAGACAAAGAATGAAGAATGGAAGAGCTCCAATTCATGATTATAACCCAAAAATCCTTAGCTAAGATGCTAAAAGATAAAGGAAGAAGAAGAAATTTTGGTCTCTCCTAGGCCTTCATCAATTTGTGCATGACTATTACATGATTCTGCATGATAAAACCCTAAAAAATGAATATATATTTATAGAAGCTGGTTGAGCGTTGGGATGCTGCTATCGAGCGCAGCTGCACTCTGGCCTTTATTGTCGTAGCTCTGCCTCGCGCACAACATCGTTCACCAAGGCGCTTATCAATTTTATGTCACGTGCGCATGGTGTCATTCCGTCAATGTCTGGAGCGCTGCGACGCTACCTGCTTCGTGTGTTACTGCCATTGCGCGTGGCGCAGGGCGCCAAGCACGGGTAACCCTGCTCTCCTTCTAGGGACATTTTCGTAATTTCGCTCCTTTGAAGCTCTGCATGCTTGATTTCGCTTTCGATAGCTCCAAATCGACCCCGAACGACATGTATACTTTGAACTGCATGATTTGCTCGAATTCCTACAAATAACATATTTAATCATTTAAAACAAACGGGCAAAGGAGATTAAGGACATAAAAATGACTCTTTATGTGAGCTATCAGTTGGAGTTTCAATCTTTACTCCCACAATTGTTGTACTAAAAAAAGTCATATTTGTGTACTTTTCTTTACTTGCCCAAACTATAAGTTTGTTTAAACTTAATATGTTGTATTAGTATCTTTTAAACTTTTCTTTATGTTAATAGTTGTAGAACAAGTGAATAGTCTTATTTTTATGGAATAACTTCTCCCCCAAGCTCGAGTTTTAATTAATAGTGTGCATAGTGATTTCACGTGGAGTAAAGGGAGGTTTGATATAAAATTAAAGGGGAGACTTTGTCATTTATGTTTCAATGGAAAAGATCAAATACATGTATGGTTGAAATTTGCTAATTAGAGGAGGTTGCCAAACAATTAAAATCATCATGAGACAAAAGCAAAGAAAACCACTCAAGATAAAGAATTTTGAAGAAAATAAAACATTGTCTCTTCCAAAGCTATACATACAAGAGAGTGTACAAAGAAGTTGTGAGTGTAAAAGGTGTTGGAATGTCTTGAATCTGGTGCTTCAAACCATCGAGGTCTTGCTGGCACTTACGATTGTATTTGTATTTATCTTATTTATGATTTTGGCCCTAGAATTTAGAGAGGTGTGCTATATAAACTATTTAACCCTATAAACGCCTCTGACTCATATTACTTCTCTCTAGTAATAAATTACTCTCTCTCTCTCCATCCTAACTAACACACTGTTTGTGAAACACGTAAATCTTTGTGCCAATTATCTATTGTTTACGTTTTGTCTTTCATCTTTAATTGTTGATTTCTTAACATAAAGGCATGAAGGAAAGATATATCCCCAAGATCTTGAACCCTTGGTTTAGTCTCTTCAATGGGAAATTATGCTTCAAAGAGGTTAAAAGCTACGTTATGCAAAAGATTAACAACCTCAAAACACTTCAGATAAGATACTTAATTACTTGGAAAAATATATAGTTTGTCTTCAAAGGAAAATAAATTGGGTTGGGTGAGTTAGATTTTTTAGTTCAACCTTATGTAGAAGTAAAGAGATTAAACTTTCTTAATCAACGTCTTAACCAATTTAGTTATGAAAAAGTAAAGGACCAAGTAATGGAAAAATGTACAGAAGGCCAAAAGATGACCTTCGTTTGGATAAATGGCTGATGAGAATGAGCTAGAAGAGAGGCCCAGCCCATTGTAGGCCCAACTCGTTTGACATGTGTCATATCTTACTATGGTTCCTCTCATTTCAACTATTTGCCAACTGACAAATGAAGGAAGAAACAAAAACGTATTGGATTATATTGAATTTTGACATGCGTTGAATTATTTAGAAATATTTGTTTGAAATTCAAAACTCGACCACAGTAGAAATGTATGATATGATCTCACCATCATAGTTTTCATTTTTAAACAAAAAATGTAACTTTGCACTTTTAAAAGTTTTATAAGTTTTTGTTTGGTTTAAATACTACCTTCTTCCTTTACTTTTTAGTTTTTGTTTGTTTTGATATTTGTATTTTGAGAATGTTCATTTTGATCCCTGCATATTCTAACTTTGGTTCATTTTTATTTTAAATTTTCAACTTACATTTTGATCTTGTGGTACTTTCA
This sequence comes from Benincasa hispida, assembly GCF_009727055.1. Classification (NCBI taxonomy): domain Eukaryota; kingdom Viridiplantae; phylum Streptophyta; class Magnoliopsida; order Cucurbitales; family Cucurbitaceae; genus Benincasa; species Benincasa hispida. Next base: position 8,091,083 of record NC_052357.1, read on the forward strand.
ACATTAACAAAGGTGCATGGACAAAAGACCTTTTTATTTATGGTAATTGCAATTGGTAGCTTTTTTAGAAATAATAACAAAGTATATAATATCATTTAAAAAAAAAATTATAAATATAGACAAGTCTATAGACTTCTATCTTTGATAGACTCTTACCAGTTATATGGTCTATCACTAATAAACTCCTACTAATAATATGGTTTATTGTTGATAGACTATTTAAATTTAGTCATATTTATAATTTTTTTTACACTATATTATATCTGTTAATACTTTGAGTTTAATGTCTATATTTACAATTATCCCTTTTATTTATATATCCATGGGAGTCCTTTGATCTTGCATTAGTTCTTGAATTTGGTAAGATAATCAAAGACTCAAAAGGAATGGTATCATTTAACAATTTACTATTTTTCACATTTTCACATTCTGTACATAACCTCTAAATATAAGAACATAAATAAATATTCTATCTCCTTATTCTATTTTATTTTTATTTGAATAAAATTTATCTATTATTACAATTTTAAATTCGTAATAATGTCTATTTAAAAAAAAAATTACGTGGATTGTTATTATGCAATAATCATGCCCACACATCAAAAAGTAGATAAAATGGTAACCTTCATTTTCATTTTTGTTTGGTTCCTTTTACAATCTCATAAATAATTTATTATCTCTGGTATAGTATTTACCATCACTTTTAGCAACATGTAAAATATGATAAAAAAAATGCTACTAAAAATATTAGTGGCATTTCCTCGTAGGTCATTGTTGTCACAATATTGCATAAGTTGTTGCCATACATATACGTATGAAAAAAATGTGGATGTTACTTGGACTACATCTATCATGAAAATTTTCTAATATTATTCATTACTTGACACAATTGCAGCATTTAAAAATTATGTGGGGTCTACAAAATATATTATTTAATGATAGTGTTAAATAATGAATGGAAGGAGTTAGTGTACCAGATTTTTTTCTATGTGCAACTCAAGTAGTTGCGCAATAAATATATATCATGCAACATTTTTTTTTTTTAGAAAAGAAAGTTTTTCTTTAAGTTTTCTTTGTACATAAAATAAGGAAGGGTTTCGAGTAGATTTGACAAAATAAGTTTAAAAAATTAGATCTATAGTCCAAACTTATTACATTTGTAAAAATAACAAAAATATAAGTTCAATCCACATGATATACTTGACACACCTGATACACTTGATACACTGATGTTGATACAATATTGATAGACACTTGATACACTTGATATAGATGTATGCTTGAATATGATTAGTTACTAAAGTGTTTAAAAAAAAATCATAAAAATGATTTTTTTTTAAAAAAAAACACTTTTTTTATTATAAACATGGCCAAATTGTAAAAATGAGTATACTAAATTGAGTGTAAGTGGGTTTTAAAAAAATGTAGCAAATAAAAAAATTAAAGTGAGTAATATCTCATATTGTTGCAAACAAAAAATATAAAATATATACTGATCAAAGGAAAAAAAATACACAACTGATATATTTTGTGGTATATTAGTTGACTAATGTACCAAAGTGGGTTTATTAAAAGAGGAAAAATGGAATACAGAATAAACGCAAATTTAAATTGGAGAATTTTGCTATATCTACAATTTTTAGAAGACACACTCCTAGTTATACATTTTAGATTTGCTACCCATTGCAAATTTCCAAAATGCAACCATGTAGATTGGATCTATTCATTACTATATGAGTATAACATGTGTATATAATCCGAACACTCTTTGTTTATTTAATTTATCTTTTTCCTTATTGAAAAAGAGTAAAGAAAACATTTAAAGCGTGCTACTTGGCATTTTACAAAATTAATACATTACTTGAATTAGCCACCATTGCCAGGGTTGGAGTGAGTGAAGCCCGCCTCTGCTTCATGCACAGCAACGGCCATATTTTGAGGCGATAAGAACTGAGCATTCTCCGCCATTGAAATGGAGTTGATTAACCTCAACAAGATCCTCCCCATTTCTTCTCCATCGCTCCATTCGTGGATTTCTGCTTTAATCACAAGTGGATTTTGTTGGCTAATCAAGTCCCACAATGGAAAATTCTTCCTCGGCATCAGAAAATCACCTTCTCCAAGTTTCAAACTAGGGCAGTAATCGCCATTTCCATCGCCTAAATAGATGAACCTCTTCTTCGTTTTCCCTTCCGCCATCAACGACGCCTGAATCCTCTCCATAACGAGGCCCTATTTTTATTTAACATACAGAAACAGAAATCAAAATCTATCAGAATTTAGGATCTGTATTTCAATTTTGAATTCAATGTAGTGATGTGTTTATACAGTACCTTGCACATGTTTGGAGGGCAGAAATCGTGAGGAGATTTAGAGAACTTGTGGATTGGAAATATTCTTAGCCTTCCTTCTTCATCCACCAAGCTTGGATTCGTATGGATTTCAGAAAAGCATTCTCTAATTCCGAGATGATTCAAAATCGTATCGATGTAAAACAGATTCGCATCACTCACAATCCTCAAATCACAACTGGAAATTAGAAAAAAAAAAAAAAAAAAAAAAAACATATACAAATTCTAAGCACATGCAACTCAGAGAAGTAGAAATAGAGAGAGATTTTGAATTAGGATCGTTTACCGTAAGGCATGAGCGGCTTTAATGGCGGGAACGACATCAGGATGCATCGGAGCGCGTTTGAGAACATCGGCAATATCGTCGATGGTTCTTCCTTGTTCATGAAGCTCCATCATCATCCGATCCTAACAATGACGACAGAAATCACATCTCTACTTCGATGGCGGCGGAAACAGTAAAAAACAAAAAAAAAAAAAAAAAACCAGAAGGAACAGAAGAGAAGAAAAGAGGGAGTACCATGAGAGAGTTCCACGGCATCGTAGGGAGGAGTTCGTTGAACAAATCGGTGGCGCCGAGTTCATCCACCACCCAATTATCGCTATCTAAGTCGATGATCGTCTTGTCGAAGTCGAAAACCACCACAATTCCGACCATTTTGCTCTGATTCCGGTGGCTCTGAGAAATTGAAAGGGTTTGATAATGAAGAAGAAGAGATGATTTGTATATAGTAAGAGAGACTCGGAATCAAACGTCGTTCAAATTCAAAGGGTATTTGATGCCTTTCAATCCTTTTCCCTCCTTTTTCTTAAACTTCCCTTCCCCCATAGGATATATTTATGGAAAAAAAAATATATTCTTTTTGTCGTTAGTTTTCAAAATATTACAATTTTATTATTTGGATTGTGTATAAAATTGAAAAAAAAAAAATCAAAATGATTACTTTTTAAAAAAATGATAAATATCAATTTATATCTCTAAATTTTGAAAGTTGTTTCAATTAAAAAATTATGAACTAATACTTGTATTAATTTAAATCTTAAACGTTTCACAATTATATGAATTGAAACCATAAACTTTCTTAGCTATATCAATACTAGATCAATGTAGAGGAAAACTTATAATTTAAGTCAATTAAACTTCTAATTTTTAATAAGTCAATCAATTTAGATCATTCATTACAATTATCTTTGAAAAGCATTAATGTTTTAATTCTCGCACGTATGTAGAATTCTTCAAATATCGGTTTCACAAAATAGATGATTAGAGTAAATACATGGATGACTTTCAAAGGAAATATAGTATAGAATAGTTCAATTAAATTGATTCATTTATGAAAATTTAAAGGTTTAATTGATACAATTATAAATTTCATACGAGGTTTTTACAAACGAAAAAAATGGAGGACATAATTGATATATACACTTACAAAAATTCATGGTTTAAATTAAAATTACTAGTTTTAAATCTAAATTGATACAACTCTTAAAGTTTAGGGATATAAATTGATATTAAAAAAAGAAGAAGAAGAAGAAATAATAAAGACCAAATTTGACACTTTGAAAATATATAAATATCAAAATGAATTAATTAAACTAAGTTAAAAATATAGAGATGAAAGATTCAATATAAACTATTTAAAAGTACATAAATCAAAATAAATTTAAAGTATTATAAATATTATAAAAATAGATACCCAATGCTTAGTGTCCTACAAGTCATGTGTCATTTTTCATGTTGTCTATGTGCCTTATAATAATTCATGTTTGATATCCATGTAAGTCAACATCCTACGTATCACTTTGCTAGTGGCATTTGGTGGATCTTAAAATGATGCACATTGGTGAGAATAAAAAGAAATTTTCATTTTCCTATTTCCACATAATCATATTTTCTATTTCTATTATTCCTATTTCCATAAAATTATAAATTTAGTTATTTTTTATTTAATTATTTATAAGTTTAGTTAAATATATATATAATATAATATAATATAATATTTTCTCCATATCCGTTGTGCTACATTGTGCTCCTCAATTTCACAACACGTTATCAACATGAGCTCCTGTTGCTTCCATCGCTGAAAATAAGTCCTAAAGGTATGTCGATTTTTTTCCTCTTTATTATAATTAATAAATTAAATGTTGTTTTACATATTTAGTACATATTAAATTTCTAATATAAATACAGTATTTTGTGATAGTGTTGCCATGACAAAACTTGCAAAATTAGATTTTGCAGCCTTGACATTAATGGCAATAATTATTTGTCGTGGGTGCTCGATACCGAAATTCACCTGGATGCTATGAACTTGGGAGAAACAATTAAAGAAAAAAATACGATATCTAGTCAGGACAAAGCAAAAGTTATAATTTTCCTTTGTCATCATCTCCATGAGGGATTAAAAATAAAGTATTTTACAATAAAATATCCCCGTATCTTGTGAAAAAAATTTAAAAGAAAGGTCTGATCATCAAAAGACGATTATTCTTCCTAAAGCCTGTGTATGAGTGGATGCATTTGAGACTATAAGATTTTAAATCAGTAAGTGGTTACAATTTTGCATTATTTAAAATTAGTTCAAAATTGTTGTTATGCGGAGAAAAAATTAATGATGTTGATATGTTAGAGAAGACATTTTCTACATTTTATATCTCAGATATGCATCTGCAGCAACAATATCGAGAGAAAGGTTTTAAACAGTATTTTGAATTAATTTCATATCTTCTCGTGGTCAAACAAAATAACAAGTTATTGATGGAAAATCATGAATCTTGACCAACCGGAATGACATTATTCCCTAAAGTGAATGCTGTGAATTTTAATAATAATTGTGGTCGAGGTCGTGATTGCGGTCTAGGTCGTGACCATGGTAGAGGAAGAAATAATTATTATTTTTGTGGTGGTTATTTTAATCATTCAAATTTCAAAATAACCACATAAAATGATGATCACAAAGGAAAAGCTCCATAAGATAAGAGTTCAAAATGTGTTAAAAATAAATGCTTCCGATGCGGAATGATTGGGCATTGGTCACGTACCTGTTGCACGTCAAAACACTTAGTTGACCTCTATCAAGCCTCCTTAAAGGGAAGAGGGAAAAATGTGGAAGCAAATTTTGCATACTAGGATAATGATATATTTGACTCATCCCGTATGACAAATTTGGATGTGACAGACTTCGAATCTCCCGAAGAGAAGATTGGCGCAGTTGATGGAACATCAAGTATTTCTTTTGATTTTAAGAATATTTAGACTTAATGTTGTTGTTTTCTTTTATCCATCTTCATGTCTTTTTTAGTAACTTTTGTATATTTTAAGTGTTGTTTTTCTTATTGTAATTATTTTCTTTTGATGAAGAAACATGGATCATTTTCATATGTTGGGTATTTAAAAAATGAGCAAAGAAGATCTATGTCTAGTAGACAGTGCAACTACACACACAATACTTGCAAATAAAAAATACTTTTTCAAATTGGCAATGTTGAAAGCAAAAGTAAATACAATATCAGGTTCTGCAAACTTGATCGAAGGTTTTGGAAAAAAAAAATATTATTTTGCCTAGAGGAACAAAATTTAATTGACAATGCATTGTTCTCTAATCAATGAAAGAGAAATCTTCTTAGTTTTAAAGATATAAGTTGCAATGGTTATCACATTGAGACTAATAATAAGAATAATGTGAAATATCTATATATTATATCTATTGTTTCAAATAGAAAACGTATATTGGAAAAATTGTCTGTTTTATCTTTTGGATTGTATTATACTTATATATAAGTAATTGAAACATATGTAACAATGAACCTGAAGTTCATGAATCCAGACATATTTACAATTTGGCATGACTGATTGGGTCATCTAGGATCTATAATGATGAGGAGAATGATTGTGTTGGGATTGGTGTCCTAATTCTCTCGGAGTCTCGTAGTTTGTAAACTGTACACATTGTTATGAATAAAATAAGAGTTATTTTATTTTGCATTTACTCATATCCAATAGTAAAAGCTATATGGTTATTGTTTGAAAACTTAAGCATGTATATGAGATATACAAGTGAATCAAGCCTTAAGAGATAACCTAAAAAGGTCTGTAGTATAAGGATAAATGAGGGATATCTGATCCTGGTGACACTACGGATATAACCCCTTTGTAGAGGTTTACAAGTGTTGTGAACTACTATAGATGGTGGATTGTGACCATTGATGTGGAGACATGCAAGCGGGGGTGTCCTATACAAAGAGTTTGTATAAGACCGGACCATGAGATGATTCTTCTCTTTATATAACACCGTTTGATGACATGCAGATATGCATGTCATCTTAGGCCTTTTATTTAGAATTATGAAGGTTGTTAGGCAGAATATGGGTCAATCATGCTAGGAATTCATGAGAAAACGAGTTTGTGTCAAGCAACATATCGAATCTCAGCTAACCCATTACTTTGCGTTAATTATGCGTTCAATGTTCTATTTTTGTAGCCAATGCAGGAAATGAATGCAAACGCGGAAATCAGATCTTTATTAGACGATCACATGTGGAGAAACACTCTAACGCAAGGCAAACGCATCGATCAACGCATGGATGTTGTGGTAATAAGCCGTATGCGTCCATCGCATAGGAGTTGTGCTCGTTAAGCGATTGCGGTCATCATGTAGAGTTGCAGTGTTAAGCGAATATGGCCATTGAATGATTTCGGCTACGCGACAACGCATTCTAATGGGATCAACGCAAGGTTGGTGGAATGAACGCATCAATGCATCTACCTCAAGCAAATAAAAAGCTAATGTTGACATTTCACCTACCGCGCCGTTGGTGGCAGAGGTTCAGAAAGAACTGACACGTCGAACGTTAGACTCAGAGCAGTCCATAATGCGATCCAAACTCTATAAATAAAAGCCGATGAGCAGAAATTCAAATCATCCGGGGGAGGATCCTTGTGAACCGAGGACTTTCCCTGCGATCCAGACAAACTGCGTAAGAAAATGGCTGAGAGTCCTTCACCTCCTTCATCCATTCCGAGTGATGACCGGAGCCTTCGACCGAAGCTAAATCTCGAGAGAGTCAGCTCCTCCACCCATCCATGGCACCACCGGCAGCCTTGACACACATCGGCTGGAAGCAAAGTTTTGCTTCCAGCCAGTCACTTCTTTTTCCTTTCTTTTTCTATATTGTATTGTATGACTTTTTTAATTAAGAAATTAATACAATATGTTTTTCAATGCATTTCTCTGTTCCTTCGAATCCATCTCTATCTTCTTGCTTAGCATCTTTACTTTCATTGCAACACTTAGTGAGATTGCTTAGGTATTGCATACTTAGTCATGTGGATTAGGGATATGAAGCATGTAGCAACCCACCGAGAGGTGTGCATTGTGCGAGTATGTGAGCAATCTTTTTTTGCTTAGTAAGAAGCTGCTGCAACGCCTGTCTATGGGCTAACGCATTGCTTGTCTATGAGGAAAGTCAGCAACAATCAACTGCCCGAGAGGGTAAGTGGTTGGATGCATTAAGCAAGGTATGCGTTGTTCACTTGGGATAGTAACAACCGTAGATTAGCGAAGTTTATGCAATTGTCTTGTATTATATAGTTTCATTCGTCCATTAGGGATAATCGGGAGGGTAGTCTAAGGACAGGATCTAGGCTTGGGAAGGTCAGGTCAGAATCTAGGCTTAGGAGAGCCAGATTAGAACACATAATACAAGAGATAGGCACTTAGGAATGAGCACTATTTGTTATTAACGCATTGCATGCATCTTAGAGATAGTATACGATTGAATGTGGTCACCTTGCTTTCATGATTTTGCATCATCGCATAGGACAAGAGTAGAGACTTAGGAATAAGCTCTATGGACACTTTGCTTTCAACAAATGTGTCCTAGAATTAGGAGCACTGCATTTCCATTGGAAAATGACTTGCCGTGTATGGTTGTAACATGATTGCATGGATTGCGTTGAATAGGGTTACCCTTGTGATCACTCTTAAGTTTTGCAATGAAAACATCTCCGCACTTTATCTACTTTCCTATACATTTATTTCATGTCAAGGTTTTTCGCATCTCTACCTTTCATGCATATTCTCATTGCGATGTCTGTTAGATAGGAATTGGAGTAGGATTAATTTAACAACAACCCCTCCATTCTTTTATTTATACCACCGCATGCATATCACCGCAAACATATAGTTACAAGTCCCTGTGTTCAACCTCGGATTACCCGAGAAACTTGTGTTCATGTTATACTTGGCGTGAACGCAAGAAAACTTGTGGGAGGACGCATGGTCATTGCATACATTCGTTAACGCAATTTTCATTCCAATGCATGACCATCGACGTATGGTTATCAACAGATATTTTAGGAACATGCATCATATACCGCGCCCATGGGATTTGGGTTGTCGAGTAAAATTGACTTCCAATTCTCCACGCAACAAGTTTTTGGCGCCGTTGTCGTGGACTTGGCAACTAAATGTTTTTTAAGTTTTGTGTCTCTGCGAGCAAACTTTTTATCTTCGGTGTATTGCAGCTTGTGCAACCAGGTTGCAAACAATATTGAAGTGTAGGCGATGTGCTGAAAGCCAATGTTGACCCCAAGGTAGAAGGGCAATCAGTTGCAAAAGAGCTTAAGTTAATTCTAAGCACATGACGGCCGCATGCGCCCAACAATTACCAGAAGTTCCAATGGTCAGGGCAACTTGACCTAAGCAGTTGAGAACCATCTCCTGCACGAAAGACTCCTTGCGGAGACAACACTCTTATTTTTCCAAGGACGTCTTCTACTCTATCTTTACTTTGCTTTCTTAGTATAGGTTATTTTTTATTTTCATTGTTATTTTGGATATATAGCTGCTTCCTTGGTTTTGGGTATGTTTGCTCTTATAGGTGCAACAATAAGTCTCCTCGGTTCGTAGTTCAATGGAAGAATTCCTTTCACCCTTCAACGCAAGGCTTCAATTGTGTGGATTCTAACGCATGAGCGCATGCATTGTTCCGCCTAAGGTCTTTTCTTGTTATCTTGTATGCCTTATCCTTTTGAAATTCTTTTTTCCGATTGCATTGTTTTGCGATGTTTCTATGATGGTACGTATAATTCACCGCATTTTCTAACTAATCAACGCAAGGCATTCTTTACTTTTATTAGCTTTTTCAAATTTTGAAAGTCTTAAGTTTTATTTTGCGCAAACCTGTGTTCAAACATTTATTATCGAATTCTTGTAATTTTGTTTTTAGCTTTGCGGTGAGAACGCTGCCAACCTCTAAGTTTGGGGTTGACAGCGGTCTTGGAGAATTGCGTTTATTATATTGCGATCATTTGAAAAAAAAAAAAAAGAAAAAAAAAGTTGAAGTGAGATTTTGGGAATAATAATTCCACTGTCAATGCAATAGGGAAACCCATGTTGATAAGAGTTAAGCTGTGAAAAGCACTTGCTCGAAGTTGGATGTCCGCATGACACACGTGGGGGCAAGCCAAAACGAAGGCAAGTCGCCAAGATCAGCGCATAAATAAATGACCCTTTCAAGACTTCAGCTCTTTTCTCTACTACTCAGAATTATCCTTACTTTACTATCTTTTCATTTGTTACTTCTATTGCTACACAAAAAAAAGCCTTTTATTTTGATTAAAATAATTTGACCCTCTGTTTGTTTTCCTTACAACGATCGAGGCGTTGGATTGTGAAAATGTTACTCGAAGCAGTACTTATCTTATTCCATCACCGCAACCCAATGAAGAATGATCGCCACAAGATGGATGCATCAATACATGCAGGCGACAGCACTAAATTTGGGGGCGTACTCTTCCTTATCCTTACTTCAAATTTTGCGCTATCACATTGCATATTACTTTTCAACGTTTTATCACCGCATCCTCCTTGACTACCATAAACATATAACAAGTAGATAACTTTAGTAGTTTATCGCATGTATTCTTGCCAAGTACGATTTCAATGATGAAAAATATGCTTCTATCTCTTTCGTATATACTAGAGTCAACGTAATTGTTAAGATAGTCACCTCATGAAATATTTCTTGAAGTTAGGGGTTTGCTAGCTTTTGTTTCAAATTTTCTTTACAATGCATTCTATGACCATCGCATGACTTATTTTAACTTTTGGCAATGTGGACATTGCCGTATTTTAAATTTGGGGGTGGGGTATTTGTTTCTGACCTTGCTACAAATAAAAAAAAAATTGAATAACAACTCCACTATCAATGCAATGGGAAACCCATGTTGATAAGAGTTAAGTTGTGAAAGGCACTTACCCATAGTTGGATGTCTGCATGGCACATGTGGGGGCAAGCCAAAACGAAAGTAAGTCACCAGGATCAACGCATAAATAAATGACTGCAACTCCACTGCCAAGTTGGTATGAGTTTAGTCTGAGAAAAAGTGTATTTCTTGTAGTTGGATGTCCGCATGACACCCGTGGGGGTAAGCCAAAATGAAGGCAAGGCACTCGGATCGGCGCAAGGTCAGAAAAAAATAGCAATGAAGAAATTTTTTTGTGCAAGGATAAATCATTTGACACCCCAGTGGAAAATTTTCTTTTTGAAATAAATCATGCGATGTTCCGGAATTCAGTAAAGTCCTTTTGAAAGTTAAGCTTGCAATCCCTAAGTCTTAGAAGTATTTTAGGAAGAGATTTGAATAAGACTTAAGGAAATTCTGGCATATAGGATTTGAACGAAGTATCCTTAAGAAATCTAGGGAAAGAACTTTGCGGCTAACTTGCTAAAGGAATTGTTAGCTTATGCTTGAGGAAAAACATTGTTTAAATTTGGGGGTGCGATAATGGGCAGAAATGCACGTTATCATAGTGCTAAATCCTTAAACAATGTTGGATTGCATTGATGAAATATGTTAAATTGCGTCCATTAAGCATAAATTCTAAAATATTGCAGTCGCATGCGTCCAACACATTAGAGCAGTTGATCTTTATATTTTTGTGCAGAATAATGTGTTAACGCAATGCAAAGAATGCGATCATAAGAATACATTGGTCGAGTGCAACTTCACCGCAAGACTTTGCATTGATCATGCTTGCAAACATTCACCCAAGAAAAATCACCGCAACATGGTGGATGCATCCGGACGAAAGGAAAATTAAGATCGATGGGACAGAAAGCTGACGGCAGTCGGATCCAAATTAAGTTGACAGCCGATAACGGTCACAAAATACATCCAACTTTATCGGTGACAATTATCCGGCGCATCACTCAGGAATTAAAGCTGTCCCATCTGTACAACCAGGAGAGAGAAGCCGCCTTTCACCTTTGATGCCCTATAAATACCAAGTACATTCTTTAGAGAAGGGGTTAAGCAGTCGATTACCTCATCACTATTAAAGTTCATACCTCTGTTCATAGTTTTCTTTTCCATTTTACGGTGGAGCAAGAGAAGAGTGGTGATTCCGGAGATCGTCCAAGGCAGCTCGAGAGAGAACCTTGGGGCGTAAGAGCAGAGAACGGGCTGACTCTCGCGAAAGCGAGAAAATCTTTAGAGCACGAGTAGAAACAATGTAACGCCTGGCAGCAAGAAATTGTTCTAGGCTCTTTAATATACTTGCATTGTTATTCTATACTTCGTCTTATATCTATTTAATGGAAGTTCTATTTCTACATCTGCTTGCTCTTTTAATACGCATGAGTAGCTAAACTAGTTGAATGGGTTGAGAAGAACTAAGCTAACATTGATCCAGGAAGTTCATTGCTTGTGATTGTCTTGTTTTATATTGTGCAAAATACCCCTTTAGAGTTACTCAAGAGAGAATCTAAAGAAAGAACCTAATGCCTCGAGAGAGCTAGGTTAGAATCTGGACTCAAAAGAGCAAGATTAGGCTTGCATAGAAAAGAGATGGGGGTTTAGAAATAAGCTCAGTTTGTCAACTTGCATCGCATTCATCCTAGGAATAGGAATGATATTATGTGGTCGCATATTTGTGTGAACGTCATGTTGTCATCGCATAAATAGAAATAGAGGTTTATGTGTAAACCTTGTAGACGTATCACATATTTATCGCATGCGTTCTAGCCTTAGAAGCCATGGCATTCACGTTGAAAGGTGGTTTATTAGTGTATATATGCATGTTGCATGATCGCAAGGCATGAACGCATCCTAGGGAGTCTAAGTCAAAACCATTCTTAACCCATTCACCACACATTCGTCGTATTTCCCGTTTACAACTCTTTTCGAACTCTGTCGCATTCGTTATTATTTTAATTAACGCAACAACAACCCAACACTTATTTATTCAATTGGTTACCGCAAGTTTTCATAAAAATCTCCAATGCAACTATTTTCACAAGTCCCTGTGTTCGACCCTGGACTTACCTGGAAACTCAGAGGAATTTACACTTGGATTCCTTTGGGGAAAATTGAGTGCACAACGCATATCATCCATATTTCCACCTAATAAAACAACGCATCAAGTTTTTGGCGATGTTACCGGGGACTTCGGCAAAATAGTTGTTAACGGTAATTTTTGTGATTTCTTTGCAGAACTCTCAATCTCTGGCGGACTACAACCTGGAGATTGAGAGAACATTTTGAAAGAGACTAAAAGACCACCAACAACAACCACAATCCGATATAGAAGAGATGGCGGAGCAGCCTAGGAATAAATCACCAAAATAATGTCATGGCAAATCCGATTCTGTTGGCAAACAATCACAATAGGCCCATTAGGGACTATGCATCGCCAAACCTCTATGATTTCTCTCCGGGAATTATGAGGCCTGCCTTAGATGGAAGTAGATTTGAAATGAAACCGATGATAATGTAGATGATCTAGGCTATAGGTCAATTCAGAGGAAGGCGTGGCGAGGATCCGCACACCCATCTCCAAAGTTTTATTAAAATCTGCAATACTTTTGTGTTCCCGAACATCTCTGCTGAAGAAGTTCAACTAACGTTGTTCCCATTTTCTCTCTGTGATTAGGCTAGGAAATGGGCTTATTCGCTCGAACCAGGAGAGATCACTTCTTGGGAGTAGGTGGTGGAGAAGTTTACGAAGAAGTATTTCCCACCTACCGAGAACGCGAGACGGAGAAAGCTTATTACTAATTTTAAACAAGACATGGACGAATCGCTCAGCGATGCTTGGGCGAGGTTTAAAAGGTTGGTCCGAGACTGTCCGCATAATGGGCTTCCAAATTGTTTACAAATGGAAATTTTCTACCACGGTTTGAATCCTGTTTCGCAAACCGCTGCCAATGCGGTAACAACTAGTAGTCTGCTTGACAAGACTTATGATGAGGTGAAGAATATCCTGGATCGTATCTCCAAGAATCATGAAGACTAGAGGAAGACTGACCAGAGATTAAGACTCAAGGATTCTGACGCAAATAACGGTGTTATTGTCTCATTGCAAAACCAAATGACCACAATGATGAATTTGATTCAAAGAATGATGATCAGCAGCCCAACATCGCAAGGTGGGCAAATCAACGCAATAAGTCAAAACGCGACAAGGTGTGCGACTTGCGGTGATGGGCATGCGATGGAAGATTGCCCGCAAAATCTCCAATCTGTATATTTTGTAAAGAATAACCCCTTTCAAACACTTACAACCCTGGGTAGAAAAACCACCCAAATTTTGCTTGGAAGAATCAACAACAAAATTTTCAATCTGTGGCGCAAAAAGAAGGGCCACCAGGATTCTTTCAACGCAACAACGGTCAACAGAGCAACCAAGCAACTAGCTCACAACAACCACCGCAATCTTCTTCTCTAGAAAGCCTATTGAAGCAATATATCGAGAAAAGCGAGACAGTGCTTCAAAGTCAGGCTATGTCCATCCACAACCTCGAATTGCAAATGGGCCAGATTGCGAGTGAGCTGAAAAGTAGACCGCAAGGAGCGTTGCCAAGTTCAACCGAGCTTCCACGCAACCCAGAGGGATTAAGTAAGAAGCAATGTCAGGTTGTGACATTGCGCATTGGAAACACTGTGGAGGGAGAAAAGAAGGATCAGAGTAGAACAACTTCCATCGCAACTAAACCCGAGATTGCGGTAACGCAAGAAGAAGAAAGAGAGAATGAAGCAGTGGAACCTGAAGCTGCGTCGACCTCAAAGTCAAATGAAACAGGAACCGTGAAAGTCCAGTTACTACCTTTCCCTCAAAGGTTAAGAAAGAAGAAAAATGAAGAGGTACAGTACCAACGCTTCTTATCTATGTTAAAACAATTACATGTTAATATTCCTTTCAGTGAAGCGATTGAGGAAATGTCTGCCTATGCCAAGTTTCTAAAGGACATGGTAACTAAAAAGAGAGGCGCTGAAAAATTTGCCACAGTGGCACTAACGCAAAATTTCAAATCTATTATCCCACCGAAGATGAACGATTCTGGGAGCTTCAATATTCCTTGCTCCATAGGAGGACTCTATATTGGCCATGCCCTGTGTGACTTGGAGGCCAATATAAATTTGATGCCGCTGTCAATCTTTTGAAAATTAAATGTGGGGCAACTTGTGCTCACATCTGTGACTCTCCAACTGGCCGACAGATCTCTGGTTCATCTAGAGGGTAAGGTGAAGGACATGTTGATCACGATTGATAAATTTATTTTGCCAGCTGACCTCATCATCCTAGACTATGAGGCCGACAAAGATGTGCCCATCATTTTAGGGCGACCTTTCCTATCAATGGGTCGTGCTCAAATTGATGTGCACAAGGGAGAAATCACTTTGAGCATAAACGGACAGAAGCTCAAGTTTAATATAATTCGTGCCATGAAATTTCCTAATGAGGAAGACTTGCAAGATTCCGATGATGACCTGAATTTGATTGAAGAAGAAAAGTCTGATGAAGAGTGTGAAGAAAAGGATGCCAACGCATCCGTAGCTACCTGCAATACGATCGTAGAAAAAAAAACAAAAAAGAAGGATTGATCCCAACGTAAGAAGTAGAGTCAAACGAAGAAAAAAAAATAACGCAGCCTTTTCTCGTTGAACCACCAACCCTTGAACTAAAAAACCTACCAACACATTTGAAGTACGCATTCCTGGGGCAGAATGAGAAGCTGTCAGTGATAATTTCCTCCGCACTTAACACAGATCAAGAGAATGTGTTGATGAGCATTCTTAAGAAGCATGTGCGAGCAATCGACTGGACGTTCGCTGCTATCAAAGGAATTAGCCCCGCGTACTGAGGACGACCACAAAGCAACCATTGAAAATCAACACAGACTTAACCCTACGATGAAGGAGGTCATAAAAAAGGAGATTGTCAAGTGGCTGGATACGAGCATTATCTATCCCATTGCAGATAGCACGTGGGTCAGCCCTGTGCAATGTGTGTCAAAGAAGGGAGGAATGACGGTAGTCTCAAATGAGAACAATGAATTAATATCACAAAAGACCATCACTAGATGGCACATCTGCATGGACTACCGCAAATTGAATGTGGCCACAAAGAAAGATCACTTCCCTTTGCCATTTATCAATCAAATGTTGGACAGATTAGTAGGGAACGATTTTTATTACTTCTTGGATGGATATGCCAGGTATAATCAGATCATGATAGCTCCTGAAGACCAAGACAAGACCACATTCACCTGCCCATATAGGACATTTGCTTTTCACCGCATGCCGTTTGGCCTCTACAATGAGCCAAGCACATTCCAGAGGTACATGATGGCGATCTTTTCAGATTATCTCGAGGACTCAATAGAAATATTTATGGTTGATTTCTCCATTTATGGGAACACTTATGAAGTCTGCCTGCCAACTTGGAGAAAATACGAAAAAGATGTGAAGAGACGAACCTGGTGCTCAATTGGGAAAAATGTCACTTCATGGTGAAGGAGGGAATAGTATTGGGACACAAGGTCTCTCGAGAAGGGTTGGAGTTGGACAAAGCAAAGATTGACACAATTGAAAAACTTCCACCTCTAACCAACGTGAAGGTTGTGCGAAGCTTCTTGGGGCATGCCGGATTTTATAGACGATTCATCAAGGACTTTTCTAAATTAGCAAGACCCCTGAGTGCATTGTTAGAGGCAGACAAGAAGTTTGAATTTGACAACAATTGCCTCAATGTATTCAAAATTTTAAAAGATGCGCTGATTACCGCACCCGTCTTGATTGCGCCAGATTGGACACTCCCATTCGAACTCATGTGCGACGCAAGCAGGTATGCAATGGGAGGTGCATTAGTACAAAAGAAGAAGACTATTTTGCACCCCATCGCATATGTGAGTAAAACTCTGAACCCTGCTCAACTTAATTATACCACCACTGAAAAAGAGCTCCTGGTTGTGATTTTTACGTTGGAAAAATTTCGAGCATATCTATTGGGAACCAAGGTACTCATTCACACTGCTCACTCAACAATCAAATATTTGATGACAAAGAAGGATGCAAAGCCGAGGTTAATCAGATGGGTTCTCCTCCTTAAAAAATTTGATATCGAGATAATTGATCGGAAGGGGACAGAGAATCAAGNCTTATGAAGTCTGCCTGCCAACTTGGAGAAAATACGAAAAAGATGTGAAGAGACGAACCTGGTGCTCAATTGGGAAAAATGTCACTTCATGGTGAAGGAGGGAATAGTATTGGGACACAAGGTCTCTCGAGAAGGGTTGGAGTTGGACAAAGCAAAGATTGACACAATTGAAAAACTTCCACCTCTAACCAACGTGAAGGTTGTGCGAAGCTTCTTGGGGCATGCCGGATTTTATAGACGATTCATCAAGGACTTTTCTAAATTAGCAAGACCCCTGAGTGCATTGTTAGAGGCAGACAAGAAGTTTGAATTTGACAACAATTGCCTCAATGTATTCAAAATTTTAAAAGATGCGCTGATTACCGCACCCGTCTTGATTGCGCCAGATTGGACACTCCCATTCGAACTCATGTGCGACGCAAGCAGGTATGCAATGGGAGGTGCATTAGTACAAAAGAAGAAGACTATTTTGCACCCCATCGCATATGTGAGTAAAACTCTGAACCCTGCTCAACTTAATTATACCACCACTGAAAAAGAGCTCCTGGTTGTGATTTTTACGTTGGAAAAATTTCGAGCATATCTATTGGGAACCAAGGTACTCATTCACACTGCTCACTCAACAATCAAATATTTGATGACAAAGAAGGATGCAAAGCCGAGGTTAATCAGATGGGTTCTCCTCCTTAAAAAATTTGATATCGAGATAATTGATCGGAAGGGGACAGAGAATCAAGTTGCGGATCACTTGTCCAGATTAGAAAATCCTTAGGTTGACTGTAATGAATCTGAAGTGAGTGTCGTGTTCTCGGACGAGCAGCTGTTTCACATGGAAGAACTGCCTTGGTATGCAGACATAATTAATTATTTGGTTTGTGCACAATTTCCTGAAGATTACACCTACCATCAATAGAAGAACCTCAAGAATGAATGCAGACACTATTATTGGGAAGAGTCGAATCTGTATAGAAGAGGTGCAGACCAAGTCATTCGATTATGCATCCCAGATGCTGCTCAACAACCCATATTATCACAGTGCCATGATTCGCCATATGGAGGGCACTTTGGAGGACAACATACTGCAGCCAAAGTTTTACAAAGTGGATTCTTCTGGCCTTCATTATTTAAGGATGCTTCTGACTACACAATGAAATGTGATCGGTGTCAAAGCACCGACAACATTTCATGGAAGAACGCAATGCCAATGAATACTACCTTGGAGCTGGAACTATTTGACGTATGGAGGATTGATTTCATGGGACCATTCCCTCCTTCAAACGGTAAGCACTATATTTTATTAGTCATTGACTATGTCTCCAAGTGGGTAGAGGAAATTGCATGCACCGCAAGTGATGCGGCAGGAGTCTCCTAGTTCCTGAAGAAAAATATTTTCATGTGTTTTGGCACTCCCCATGCCATCATAAGTAATGAAGGATCACACTTTGTCAACCACAAGTCGGGCAGAAAGTCTTGCTTTTCAATTCACGTCTGTGACTCTTCCTGGGAAAGCTAAAGTCTATTTGGTTCAAACCATTCATAATTCGACAAGTACTTTTGCATGGCGCGATGGAATTATCAAATAACGACGGAACCAACATATTCAAGGTCAATGGGTACCGAGTAAAGGCATACCATGGAGAAGACTGACATCACCTAGTCGACTCCATAGAATTAAGAAACCTTGAATGAAGAAGGAAGTAGGTGGTCCCTGCGTTATCAGATGATCACAATTTATCAAGGACGTAAAGTTTTGGAAAATCTCAAGTCTTCAGCTCTTTTCTCCATTACTCAGAATTATCCTTACTTTACTATCTTTTCATTTGTCACTTCTATTGCTATAAAAAAAAAACTTTTTTTTTTTGTTTAAAATAATTTGACCCTCTCTTTGTTTTCCTTACAACGATTGAGGCATTGGATTGCGGAAATGTTACGTGAAGCAGCACTTATCTTATTCCATCACCGCAACCCAACGAAGAATGATCGTCGCAAGATGGACGCGTCAATACATTGTGGGCGACAACGCTAAATTTGGGGGTGTACTTTTCCTTATTCTTACTTCAAATTTTATGCTATCACATTGCATATTACTTTCCAATGTTTTATCACCGCATCCTCATTGACTACCGCAAACATATCACAAGTAGATAACTTTAGTAGTTTACCGCATGTATTCTTGCCAAGTATGATTTCAATGATGAAAAATATACTTCTATCTCTTTCGTATATACTAGAGTCAACGTAATTCTTAGGATAGTCACCTCATGAAATATTTCTCGAAGTTAGGGGTTTGCTAGCTTTCGTTTCAAATTTTCTTTATAACGCATTCTATGACCATCGGATGACTTATTTTAACTTTTGGCAATGTGGACATTGCCGTATTTTAAATTTAGGGGTGGAGTATTTGTTTCCGACCTTGCTACAAATAAAAAAATATTGAATAACAACTCCACTATCAACGTAATGGAAAACCCATGTTGATAAGAATTAAGTTGTGAAAGGCACTTACCCGTAGTTGGATGTCCGCATGACACACGTGGGGGCAAGCCAAAACGAAGGCAAGGCACTCGGATCGAAGCAAGGTCAGAAAAAAAATAGCAATGAAGAAAATTTTTTGTGCAAGGATAAATCATTTGATTCCCAGTGGAAAATTTTCTTTTTTAAATAAATCATGCAATGTTCCGGAATTCAGTAAAGTCCTTTAGAAAGTTAAGCTTGCAATGCCTAAGTCTTAAAAGTATTTTAGGAAGAAATTTGAATAAGACTTAAGGAAATTCTGGCATATAGGATTTGAACAAAGTATCCTTGAGAAATCTAGGGAAAGAACTTTGCGGCTAACTTGCTAGAGGAATCTTCAGCTTGTGCTTGAGGACAAACATTGTTTAAATTTGGGGGTGTGATAACGGGCAGAAATGCATGTTATCATAGTGCTAAATCCTTAAACAATATTGGATTGTATTGATGAAATATGTTAAATTGTATCCATTAAGCATAAATTCTATAATATTGCGGTCGCATGCCTCCAACGCATTAGAGCAGTTGATCTTTATATTTTTGTGCAGAATAATGCGTTAACGCAATGCAAAGAATTAGATCATAGGAATACATTGGTGGAGAAACTTCATCGCAAGACTTTGCGTTGATCATGCTCGCAAACATTCACCTAAGAAAAATCACTGCAACATGGTGGACGCATCCAGACGAAAGGACAATTAAGATCGATGGGACAGAAAGCTGACGGTAGTCGGATCCAAATTAAGTTGATAGCCGATAATGTTCACAAAGTAGATCCAATTTTATCAGTGACAATTATTCGACACATCAGTCAGGAATTAAGGTTGTCCCATCTGTACAACGAGGAGAGAGAAGCCGCCTTTCACCTTTGATGCCCTATAACTACCAAGTGCATTCTTCAGATGAGGGGTTAAGCAGTCGATTACCTCATCACCATTACAAGTTCATGCCTCTCTTTATAGTTTTCTTTTCCATTTTATGGCGGAGCAAGAAAAGAGTGGTGACGCTGGAGATCGTCCAAGGCAACTCAAGAGAGAACCTTGAGGCGTAAAAGCAGAGAGCGGGCCGACTCTCTCGAAAGCGAGAATATCTTCAGAGCACGAGTAGAAATAGTGTAATGCCTGGCAGCAAGAAATTATTCCAGGCTCTTTAATATACTTACATTGTTATTCTGTACTTCATCTTATATCTATTTAATGGAAGTTCTATTTCTACATCTGCTCACTCTCTTAATACGTATGAGTAGCTAAACTAGTTGAATGGGTTGAGAAGAACTAAGCTAACATGATCTAGGAAGTTCATTGCTTGCAATTGTCTTGTTTTATGTTGTGCAAAATACCCCTTTAGAGTTACTCGAGAGAGAATCTAAAGGAAGAACCTAATGTCTCGAGAGAGCTAGGTTAGAATCTGGACTCGAAAGAGCAAGATTAGCTTGCATAAATAAGAGATGGGGACTTAGAGATAAGCTCTGTTTGTCAACTTGCATCGCATGCATCCTAGGAATAGGAATGATATTATGTGGTCGCATATTTGTGTGAACGTCATGTTGTCATCGAAATAGAGGTTTATGTGTAAATCCTATAGACCTATCGCATATTTATCGCATGCGTTCTAGCCTTAGAAGCCATGGCATTCATGCCGAGAAGTGGTTTACTATTGTATGCATGTTGCATGATCGCAAGGCATGAACGCATCCTAGGGAGTGTTAGCCGAAACCATTCTCAACCCGTTCACCGCACATTCATCGTATTTCCCATTTACCAACTCTTTTCGAACTCTGCCGCATTCGTTATTATTTTCATTAACGCAACAACAACCAAACACTTATTTATTCAACTGGTTATCGCAAGTTTTCATAAAAATCTCCAACGCAACTATTTTCGTATGTCCTTGTGTTCGACCCTAGACTTACCAGGAAACTCAGAGAAATTTACACTTGGTTTCCTCTGGGGAAACTTGAGTGCACAACGCAATCCATCAATGCATATCATCCATATTTCCACCTAATAAAACAATGCATCACCGATCACTTCTTTTTCCTTTATTTTTCTATATTGTATTGTATGACATTTTGAATTAACAAATTAATACAATATGTTTTTCAATTCATTTCTCTATTCCTTCGACTCCATCTCTATCTTCTTGTTTAGCATCTTTACTTTCATTGCAACACTTAGTGAGATTGCTTGGGTATTGCATTCTTAGTCATGTGGATTAGGGATATGAAGCATGTAGCAACCCATCGAGAGGTGTGCGTTGTGCGAGTAAGTGAGTAATCTTTTTTTGCTTAGTATGAAGCTGCTGCAACGCCTGTCTATGGGCTAACGTATTGCTTGTCTATGAGTGAAGTCAGCAACAATCAACTACCCGAGAGGGTAAGTGGTTGGACGCATTAAGCAAGGTATGCATTGTTCACTAGGGATAGTAACAATTGTAGGTCAACGAAGTTTATGCGATTGTCTTGTATTATATACGTTTCATTCGTCCATTAGGGACACTCGGGAGGGTAGTCTAAGGACAGAATCTAGGCTTTAGAAGGTCAGTTCAGAATCTAGGCTTGGGAGAGCCAGATTAGAACACATAATACAAGAGATAGGCACTTAGGAATGAGCACTATTTTTTATTAACGCATTGCATGCATCCTAGAGATAGTATACGATTGAATGTGGTCACCTTGCTTTCATGATTTTGCATCATCGCACAGGACAAGAGTAGAGACTTAGGAATAAGCTCTATGGACACTTTGCTTTCAACAAATGCGTCCTAGAATTAGGAGCACTACATTTCCATTGGAAAATGACTTATCGTGTATGGTTGTAACATGATTGCATGGATTGCGTTGACTAGGGTTGCCCTTGCGATCACTCTTAAGTTTTGCAATGAAAACATCTCCGCATTTTATCTACTTTCCCATACATTTATTTCATGTCAAGGTTTGTCGCATCTCTACCTTTCATGAATATTCTCATTGCAATGTCTGTTAGATAGAAGTTGGAGTAGGATTAATTTAACAACAAACCCTCCATTCTTTTATTTATACCGCCGCATGCACATCACGCAAACATATAGTTACAAGTCCCTGTGTTCGACCTCGGATTACCCTAGAAATTTTTGTTCATGTTATACTTGGCGTGAATGCAAGAAAACTTGTGGGAGGATGCATGGTCATTGCATACATTCGTTAACGCAATTTTCATTCCAATGTATGACCATCGACGCATGGCTATCAACGCATATTTTAGGAACATGCATCACATACCGCATCCACGGGATTTGGGTTGTCGAGTAAAATTGACTGCCAATTTTCTACGCATCACCATTGATACTTGAGACTAACATCTTACCTAAACGACCATAGGTGACATGACCTTAATCTTGAGTGTTTTGGAAACTTCTGCTTTCGAGAGCGGTATTTTGATTATATGAGTGAGAGTGGCCAAATTGTCAACTCAACAAGCCTACCTTTTTGGAGATTTGTCTGATTTGGGAGCTGGGAACTCAGTTACACAAGATGGAATTCACTCATTCTCCGAAGCAGAGGTAAGTAGATAGATTGTTCCCTTAAGGGTTGATTCCAAGTCTTACATAGTGGCCACAGCTTCTCTTTGGAAGAGAGGACTCAATCATAGTAGGACTATGAGTTTTGTTCATTAGAGGGATCAGTGGTACTTAAAGGGTTAGATGTAACTACAGGGGCATAATGGTAAATTAGCCCAGGTGTACTTACGAACGATCTGTAAAGGGTTATCGCACCGTTGATTGGTTGATATGAACACAAAATATATCTGTAATAAGGAGAGTGCAGCTGTCGATCTTTAGTGGAGTGTCCGGTAGTTAATGGATGGTGGATCCCATGACTAAAGAGTTTATTCAGTTATTCACGTACCGTTGGAGCTTCATGCTACAGGTTCATAAGGTCCCCTTGGTAGATCAATAGATTCAAGTTGAGAATCAGTTCTTGGAGCTGATTTGAAATATTCAAATTGACAAGAGGAAATTCGATTATATATGATATGATCGGTGTGATGTATGAGATACATCAAGTGGAGGATTAATGTAAATGTAATTTGCATTAAGTACCATAAAATGGAAAAAGAACTATGGTTTATATATCTCATGAGATGAAATATTAAAACTATAGGTTATAAATATAGTATGGTAAGTTGGTTATCATATATATTTATAATAATATTAATTATTAGATAATTATCTCTTTTTCTCTAATAACCAATTGAGTGGGAGGTTATTGGTGATTTTATGGTAACCATGAGATAAAAAAAATGTTTTCCTAAAATTAGAAGAGTGCTTAATTCGGAAAGAAACTCACGGATTTCTATCAAGTGAAATCGTTTCACTAAACGATAGCTTATAGAGAGACTAAATGATCGTGGAGTGTTACTATACGATAGTTCACTCAGCTGGTCGTAGCTAAACGATCGCAGAGCATTGTCTATACGATAGGTTGCCTTCTTCTACACGATTGAGCATTCTTCTATACTATAGATACTTCTCATCTCCCACTTGCTCAATCGTCTACGTGATTGTTGTTCCTCCCGTCTCTTTCTCTAACCAAGTACATACAGATCCCACACTTTTGGATTCTCACATCGAGAATACCAAGGTAATCATTGTGGTGGTATTCTCACTCAGTTCGACTGAGTTCGAGGTTTTGGAGGTCGTTTGTTGTGTGTTCACGTTGTTCGTGTGTTGGTTGCTGTTGATCGTGCTGTGTTGCGGTCATTGTGTTTGAGCGTTCGTGTATTACTGTCTTGGAGACTGAACGAGCGTTCGTGATCGAGGGAGTTTGAAGAATGAGTCTTCAAAGGTATGTATACTTTATCCCTTGATCTCATTTGTAAGCATGCTGTAATTTCGTATTGTGCATGATCTATTAGTTTTCGTTTCTTGACTGTAATTGTGTATGTTCAATTTCGAATGGAATTTGGAACGATCATTCTTCTGCTCATGGAAATCTTCATGTTTGATTTCCTTCAGATTGAGAATTCAAATGAACACTCACTGAAAAACAAGAAAATTCTTGAATCTAATGTATTATCATGTGATGCTTGCTCTCAAGGCAAATTAATAATTAGACCATCACTAGCTAAAGTGGGGATTGAATCACCTGCATTTTTAGAACGAACTCATGGTGGTATATGTGGACCTATCTACTAAGTGGACTATTTAGATATTTTATGGTATTAATATATGAATCCAGTAGATGGTCACACGTATGCTTATTATCAAGTCAAAATCTTGCATTTGTAAGATTACTTGCTCAAATAATTAAGTTAAGAGCACAATTTCTTAATTATATAATTAAGACCATTCGTCTTGATAATGCTAGTGAATTTACATTCCAAGCTTTTGATATTGTATGTCAATTGGGATAAGTGTTGAACATCCTATGGCTCATGTTTATATAAAAAATGGTTTAGCAGAACTATTTATAAAATGCTTGCAATTAATTGCAAGACTATTACTTGTGAGAGCTAAGCTTCCTTCATCTGTATGGGGACATGCTATTTTGCATGCAACGTCACTTATATGCATTAGGTTAATAGCTTATCATAAGTATTCGCCATTACAATTAGCTTATGGTCATGAGCCAAATACTTCCCATCTGAAAATTTTTAAATGTGCTGTATATATTCCAATTACTCTACAACAATGCACTACAATGGTCCTCAAAGGAGGTAAGGAATATATGTTGGATATGATTCCCCATCAATTATTAAATATTTTGAACCCCTAACAGGTGATGTATTTACTGAACAATTTGCTGATTGTCATTTTAATGAGATAAATTTTCCAACATTAGGGGGAGGAATTAAGAAATTAGAAAAAGAAATTACATGAAATGCATTGTTATTTATCTCACTTAGATCCCTGTATAGATCAATGTGAACTTGAAGTTCAGAAAATAATTCATTTGAAAAATATAGCAAATCAATTACCAGATGTATTTATAGATACAAAGAAAGTAACTAAGTCACATATACCAGCTGCAAATGTTCCATAAAAAATTGATATCCCAACACAACAAGTTGTCACTAACGAGTCTAGAACACGCAAGAAGCATGATAGACCAATGGGATCCAAAGATAAAAATCCTTGAAAATGAAAAATAATTAATAGTGAGAAGGACTAGGTTGAGGTTGTAAATAATCATGAAGCAATCCTCGATATGACTAGTGAGGAAGGTGAAATACCTAATGATAATATTGAGATTTCAATAAACTATGTCATCACAGGAAAAAGATGGAATCAAACTAATGTAATTATTGACAACATTTTTGTGTATAATGTTGCTCTTGATATTATATCTGAAAATGAGGATCCTGAAACAAAATCTATTGAAAAATTTTGACATAGAAAATATTCGCTTTAGTGGAAAGAAGCAATCGAGGTAGAATTAGACTCACTTTCAAAATGGTAGGTTTTTGGACCAGTAGTCCAAACACCAAAAGGTGTCAAACCTGTGGGATACAAATGGGTGTTTATGAGAAAAAAAAATAAAAATAATGAGGTCACAAGATACAAGGCAAGACTAGTTGTACAAGATTTTTCACAAAAATCCGGTATTGATTATGAGGATACATATTATCCAGTGGTGGATGTAACTACACTAAGATATTTAATTGACTTGACTGTGTATGAAAGTCTGGATATGCATCTGATGTAGATGGATCTCTCGATAATGATATCTATATGAAAATCCCAGAAGGATTTAAGGTATTTGAAATATATACATCAAATTTCGGGAATGGTATTCAATAAAGTTAAAGAGATCACTATATGGATTGAAACAATCAAGACGGATGTGGTACAATCGCTTGAGTGGATATTTATTGAAAGAAGGATATCAAAATAATCCAATATGTCTGTGTGTTTTTATAAAGAAATCATAATCAGAATTTGCTATTATAACTGTACATGTTGATGACTTGAATATAATTGAAACTCCTGAAGAGTTTTCAAAGGCAATAGAATATCTTAAGAAAGAATTTAAGATGAAAGATCTCGAAAAAAACAAAATTTTGCCTTGGTTTGCAAATTGAGCATTTAGCATATGGAATATTTGTTCATCAGTCAACTTATATAGAAAATTTTTTGGAAAGATTTTATATGGACAAAGCACATCCATTAAATATTCCAATAGAAGTTCATTCATTGGATATAAAGAAAGATATATTTTGACCTAGAGAAGATAATGAAGAACTTCTTGGTCTTGAAGTATCATATCTTAGTACAATTGGTGTACTTATGTATCTTGCTAATAATACAAGACCAAATATTGCATTTTCAATAAATTTATTATTAGATATAGTTCATTTCTTACAAAAAGAAATTGGAACGAATTAAGTAGATACTCCGTTATCTCTGATGAACAATCGATATGGATTTGTTTTATTCAAATAAATCAAATTTTGATTTAGTTAGTTATGCAGATTTTGGATCTTTATCTGATCCACACAAAGCTAGATCTCAAACAAGTTATTTGTTCACATTTGAAGGAACATCATGGCGATTGGTGAAACAGACTATAACGGCCACTTCCTCAAATCATTCTGAAATTCTTGCAATTCATGAGACTAGTCGAGAATGTGTATGGCTAAGGTCAATGACTCAGAACATTCGTGAAATGTATGACTTGTCTTCTAACAAAAATCTTCCAACAATATTATACGAAGACAACACAGCTTGCATAGCTCAAATCGAAGGAGGATATATTAAAGGAGATAGAATAAAGTATATTTCACCAAAGAAAAACTTTTTTTTCTTGTTAAATATTAGTTAAGTAATAAATGCATTAATGTGAACAAAAAATGTTAATCCACTTAATAGTATGATTTTCTTTTTATCAATAGTAATACAATTGATCATTCAATTTAAATATTTTAATTTAATCCACTTGTGAGTATTTCTTTTCTCCATACTTGGAATATTTTGGTTCATTTCGACTTTATGGAGGTCATCAACTTGCTAAATGATGATGTCAATATTTTCGAAGTCCCTTTCTTTATTGCAGAAGCTAAGAAACAGGGAGATGACCTGAGAGTTGTTGCTTTCTCTCATGTTTGTTGTAGTCAGAACGTGTTGATTGATAACTTTGTTGAGCGTAAAATTTTAGAGGATCGGGTGTGTACCATTCTCCACATTATAAGTGGTTTAAGCTACTTATGTCTTGAGATAATAGTCAACTTTGTTTGGGTTTTTGCCTTTTGGGTTGTTTATCCTAAAAAATAACAATAATAACTAGTTAAACCATATTTTAAATACATCAGTTTTTTAAAAAATAATTTTAATTCATTCATTAAAAGATAATACTTAGGTTCATACCAAGATATATCTATCTTTATGCATCCGACTCTCGACACTCACTCATAAATTTTTTTACAATATTTCAAAGAATGATAAAAAAGAATTTACTACATTACAAATTAAAAATAAACAATTTAGTGGGATACACAAAAATAGGTTTTGCTCAAGATACACCTAAATACTTTTCTTCATTAAAATATATTTTTCTTAAAATATTAATTTATTAACGAATGTATCACAATTATATATTGAAGAAAAAAAAATACTTGGTTGCATCTCAAATATCACCTATTTTTATGGATCCCACTTAATTGTTTAATCATAATATGTCATGTGGTAAATTTTTCTTATTTCTTTTATGAAATACTTTAACTATTTTCTTTTTACATGAGTGATGATAAGGGGTGTATAAAAATGATGCACCCAAGTATTATCCTATATTAAAATCTAATAACATTGGTTAAAAAAAACAAGCATAGTTGTTTATAATATTTTTAACGATATTATTCTCAAACATCATCTTATTCCTAATTATCGGTTATTCGTAGACATTTAGTAAGACAGCTAATAAATGAAATAAATATTGATGGTAATTTAAAAAAAAAAACATAAAGTAGATGGACCACGCCAAAAAATTATTCTCAGGCATAATTGGTCTATTATGAACATAGTACAACTTGTCAAAAGCATATATCTTCGATAAAAGATTAAGTATAACCATACCTCACATATTGTTAAATTGAAAACAATAATAATAACAACACTTCTCATTTTCTTTCTTAACTTTATTGTATGGTGTTAAAGCATAATGTTTTATTTCTCTTTCTTATATCCAAAAACATATTAAATTATGAAGTCACATTGTTTCAATTATTCTCGTTCGTCCTCCTTTTTTTCAAAAATAATAAGATTAAGAGAATCAAACCTCTACATTTGCTTTAGCCTTATTCCTCCTCTTTTATTAACAAATAAATAGATATAAATTTATTGACTGTCTATGACTTCTCATCCTCTCAAATTTTCATTTGTTTATAAAAAAATAATAAAAATAAGTGCTTACGTAAAAACTAGTTTACAAAAACAATATTCAAAATAAGCATAACTCAATTAATATAATACTTGTATTCATAACTTCAAAATCATAAGTTTGATTTCCCCACTCCATAGGTAAATAAAAAAAAAAAAAAAAAAAAAAAAAAAAAAAATCAAATGATTAACTTCTAGTTGAGATGAACACAACCCAATGGATACAAAGTTTATATTTTGTCGACCTCGAGTGCAGAAGAAGTTCAATTCTCTTCTTCACATATTGTCCTTTATATATATATACACCTTCTAGTAGAGTAATACCTAATTGTAGTCTAAATTGTTCTCAATCTCATACTCCCCTTCTTTTAACCACAAAAAAATTATTTGTTACACTTAAAGCTAAAATTTAAGTAGCGCAAAACAAAAAAAGATCAGTAAATGAAATAATAAATAATGAATTTTGAACTATATTGTTATTGTTACAAAATAAATATATACACTATCATACATGATACATGTGATATTGTAATCTCATTTTACTATTTTTGTCTATTAAGATTTTGTAAAATCATGTCTACCATCAAAAAGTAAATAAAAATGGTTAATTAATACTTGGGTGATGGGTGTAGTCTAATTTCGTAGAAATGTTTTTAAAAATATTTAAAAATAAAAAAGATAAGAAATTTGTCACATGACAAATTAGATTGAACTACTAAATGAATTACATAAAAAGTCGTAATAATATCCTCATTCCATTTCCAAATTCATTATTTTTAATATGTTTGGTTCAAATCTCAATCATCTTATAAGTTAAATATTAGGATTGTTTAAATCTGTATAATAAAAAATGTGACCCTTTTTCAAATGATTAATTAAATCTATGTACCAACATGCACATAACTTGACTTATAAAATTAGCAACTAAAAAGATGATGGTCATTTGAAAAATTATGTTACCTGAAATAAGCTTGAAAAGTATAGAAGAATCCAACTAGTCATCACTTCAAATCCCACACGATCTTCCAAACCACCACATTAATGATTTAACTATACCATGGTCGATCAATTGCAAATTTTAAATTATATATGAACAAATTCGTAAATTGACATATGTTTTTTCCTTAAATTTTAGAAAATTAGTGAGAAATTTTAAGATTTTAAGAATTTTCTTCTTTTGCTCAAATTTTTTTCATAATAAAGTGGCCATTCTAATAGTGAAACGGTGCAAGGTTGTAAATGTGAACAATATCAAACAAGATTCATATCTATTTGGAAAACGTTTTTAGTATGAGAGTATAGAAAATTTTCGATTTAAATGTTACTTTAATATTTTTAGTTTTAACTTGAGTTCATCTTGGTCTTACCTTTAAAATATTGATATTAGTCCTCATATTTTTAACTTTACTACATTTTGACCTTTATACTTTCAAAATATTCATTTTGATATTTTTATTTCTCAAAAATAATCATAAGTATATAGACCAAAAGAAACCAAAGTTGAATGTAGAAAAACCAGAACAAAAAAAAAAAAATGATGGAGTTAGTATTTAAATAAAAAACTTCCACTCCCTATTAATGTCAGGTTAGTATGCTTGTAAAAACAATGACTCAAATACCATTTCAGCTAGTTTAGTTTACATAACAAACTTTATCTTGTAACGGTCAGATGGTATGTGTTATAAATATCACTGATTAGAACAAGAAAAAAGAGAGAGAGAGAATCATCGTACTTTCTATTTTTCTGTAAACAACAACTATTGTAAGCAATCTTCAAGTGAGAAAGAATGAAAATATTCCTTGTGGACATAGGCTTATTAGCCGAACTATGTAACTCTGCATTTTCCTTCTTCTTCTCTTTATCTTTTTTCCAATCTTTATCTGTTTCTCTACAAATCAACGAAAACACGATCTTGTAATCAAATTACAGTGTTTTCAGAGTATCGAGTTGCTTCGAGTAAAGATTAATACTCATCGGGTAGGATCGAGTAAAGATTAATACTCGTCGAGTTCTCATCAAGGAAAGAAGAAAAAATTCATCGAGCAACGAGCAAAAACTCATCGAGTAACGAGTATTTACATATCGAGGAAACAGTGCTTATCGAATAAGAAAGAAAACAGAGATAACCTTACATAAAGAAACAGAGCTTTCCTTAGTCATTTCTTCACCAACTCAGGAGCCAACACAAGATAGTATAACCCAAAAATGCTTTTAAAAATAAAGTAGTATGCACTTATATTAATAAAAATAAAAAGAGTATAATATTCTAGTCATACCAGAAATTGTCATGGATCCATTATACTAACATGAGCCATATATTTACTTAACAAATATTTTCTAAATTACATAGTCATCTTTGACCGTAAGCTAAACGACACCTTGATTTATATTGTTGATTGGTTTGAGAAATCGGGTGTGTGTTTATATATTGAATTCAATTGGCCGCCTTTCCTGGTTTGTGTGTGGGCCTAGGCAGGGCCTCGTAGTGTCGTACACAGGAACGTCCATATTTTAAGGAGACAAGAATTGAGCATTTTTTTTGCCGTGAAAATGGTGTTGATTAAGCTCAACAAGATCCTCCCCCGTCCCACCTCTTTTTCTTCTTCCCTTCCCACATTAACAACTCTTGAATCCTCTCCATAACTATGCCCGAATTTTGCAAATGAAATGAAAATCTCTTTGCATATAAGAAATCCATCCATCCAGGTGTGAACATTGCAAACACAGAGATACAATACCTTGCACATTTTGGGAGGGCAGAGATTGCATCCGTGAGAAGATTTATGGAAATCGTGGATAGGAAAAATCCTCACCCTTCCTTCTTCGTCGACCGAACCTGGATTCATGTTCATTTTGGATAAGCATTCTCTCATTCCATGTTAGAATAGAAGAATGCAAGAACCAATCAGATAATAGCATTCAGATACCTAAGCAAGGCTCCACCAAGTTATCAATCCAACTAGGATTTGAAGAATATCAAAAGGAAGAAAAGGCTATTTAGCCAATCAAAAATTCGGTTATTCAAGGTCCTATGTAAGGCTGATACTTGGCTATTGGTTGTTAGTATAATCATTCTTTATTCTTTATTATTTTGTGTGGCAAAAACCCTAAGGGTTTCTCTGTAAAAACTCTCCATTAAATACTCATTTGTATCCATGTAAAACATATAGAAAATACAAAGTCTCTTTGGCTGCCTCATCTCTGTCTTCTTTATTACATTCAAACTTGGTATCAGAGCCTCTTTAATGGCCAACTCCGCTCACTCAGGGATGAACACCACAGGGACTGAGGCTACAAAGTTTAGCACGTCGCCCTTGAATCAGCTTCTCAACCAAATCACAAGTACTAAACTCGAATGGGGGAACCTTATGCTTTGGAAGACACTGACATTGCTAATTCTCCGAGGGTACCAACTAGAAGGCCACCTATTAGGTACAAAAGTCTGCTCTCCCATGTTTGTTTCCTTCCCGATAGAAGGTGTATCAGTTCATGAGGTAGCTACCACTGTCTCTGACCCTTCGGAAAGTTCGTCTAGCTCCACAGGTGAGCAAATGCTGAGTCCCCTTTATGAGGCATGGATTACAACGGATCAGTTATTATTAGGGTGGCTCTACAACTCAATGGCACCAGAGGTCGCTGTCCAAATTATGGGATTTGAAAATGCTAAGGCGCTGTGGGATGCCATTCATGCTTTGTTTGGTGTCCACTCACGAGCTGAGGACTATCTCCGACAAGTATGGTCACTCTGGTGATGTCTGTTACCAACGGTTCAATTGGGAATATGTGCCTAATGCTAGTCAAGGTAGAGGAGCTAGACATCAGCAACCATCCAACAACACTCCTTCAGCCTTCATGACTTCATACCCAACTAATCCATTCATTGCTACACCTGAAAACCCCAATGATGTCAACTGGTATGCAGATAGTGGTGCTACTAACCATGTCACAACTGATCCAACACACATTGTCAATCCATCTGAATACTTAGGTACTAATCTAGTTATCGTTGGTAATGGTGAACAGTTATACATCTCTGCTGTAGATATTCAAGTCTAAAATCAGGACAATATGTACGTAGTTTAGAGGATGTCTTTTATGTACCATCAATTGCAAAGAACTTAGTAAGCATCTCTAAACTAACTTAAGACAATGATATCTTCGTGGAATTTCATGGAACTTGCTGTTTGATAAAGGACAAGCGTACAGGCAATACTCTAGTGAAAGGCACACTTAAGGATGGCCTTTATCAGCTTGAGGAGACGACAGTTCAACCATATGACATTTTGAAGCTTAGAAGGTCAAAAGATCCCAGATCATTGGACAAAAATAATGGCTCCAAAGTCCTCTACCTGTGGCATAAGAAATTAGGCCATCCCTCGCCCAGAATTTTGAAAACCATAATAAATCAGTGTAAACAGTTGATCAAAGTTAATGAAAAACAGTTATATATCATGTCAGTTGGGTAAATCACATTCTCTCCCTTTTCCTCAATCTGATTCTAGATCTAAAAACAGCTTTGAACTAATCTATTCTGATGTATGAGACCAGCTCCAATACAATCTACAGCAGGCTTTCGCTATTATGTTTCATTTTTAGATGATTATAGTCGATTTCTGTGACAGATCCACTTAAACAAAATTCAGATGCCCTGGCAGCCTTCAACCATTTCATTCAAGTAGTCAGAAATTAGTTTGATACTACAATCAAGGTATTTCAATCGGATAATGGCACTGAGTTTACAAAGATCCATCAGTTGTGCTCTTCTCTTGGCATTATAAGTAGATACTCCTGTCCCTACACCTTAGCACAGAATGGAAGAGTGGAGAGAAAACATAGACACTTAGTTGAAATGGGACTCACTCTCCTAGCCCAAGCTTCCATGCCATATCAGTATTGGTGGGATGCGTTTTTCAATGCCAACATCCTAATCAATGGCTTACCCACCCCTATGTTACAAGGACAGTCTCCAACACAATTGTTGTTTAACCGAGTACTTGACATCACAAAGTTGAGAACGTTTGGTTGTGCATGTTTTCCCTGCATCAGACCATATTAGCAGCATAAATTTCAGTATCACTCTGAGAAGTGTGTATATCTAGGCCTAAGCATACTTTATAAAGGCCATCGGTGCCTAGCTAAGTCAGGTAATGTGTACATATCTCGAAATGTTATGTTTAATGAAACTGAATTTCCCTTCTCTACTGGTTTTTAGGTGATCAGTGGTCCTTCAAAAGCCAGCTCTCCATTACTGCCCGTCCAAAGTCCTCCTCAACTTGTCCAAGCCTTATCCGATTTGTTGCAAACTACATCCAACATCACTTCTACCACAACTCTGTCCCTTAACTCTACTAGTCAGCCCATTCCAACAGAACCATCAACTAATCCCTCAAACCAAGACATACCTTCTCTATCAACTATCCCACAACTTCACAGTCCTATTACTTCCCTTCCCAACAATGATCCACCTTACACGACCAATTCACCATCCTATACAAGCCCTGCCCCTTCTCAGACAGATCACTCCACCCCAACCCCACCCCTACAACAAACCACTACCATCACTAAGCATCAACAACCCATAGCTCCAATTCAATCAACACAGCCAATGGTCACTAGAGTAAAGGCTGGAATCTTTAAGCCCAAACTACTACTCACAACCAAAACTGACTGGACCATTACAGAATCGACGAGAGTCAAAGAAGCACTTAGTACACCTCAATGGAGAGCCGCTATGGATAATGAGTACCAAGCACTAGTTCAAAGAAATACTTGGCAACTTGTACCACCATCTGATTCATACAATATCTTAGGTAATAAGTGGATCTTCCAATTGAAAAAAAGGTCCTGATGGCTCTATTGCCAAGGGTTTTCACCAACATCAAGGGATAGACTTTTTTTAGATGTTTAGTCCAGTTGTAAAAGCATCCACAATTAGAGTAGTACTCAGCATAGCTGTCTCAAGAGAATGGGAGATTTGCCAACTTGACTTCAATAACGCCTTCTTAAATGGCAGCCTACAAGAGGAAGTATACATAAAACAGCCTACTGGATATGTTAGTACTGACCATCCGGACTATGTGTGCAGGTTAAATAAAGCGATTTATGGCTTGAAACAAGCTCCTCCGACATGGAGCAACACACTTGGAAATGCCTTAGTCAATTGGGGGTTCAAAGCTTCAAAGGCAGATAACTTCTTGTACACCTTTCACACTTGGGAAGCTGTCATTTTTCTGCTGATATATGTAGATGGTCTGATAATAACAGGTAATAATACTTAAGTTATATCTCAACTCATCCAACTCTTTGACAGCAAATTTACACTGAAGGATCTTGGTCGTTTAACATACTTTTTGGGCATCCAAGTGCACTATCTCAAGTCTGGAAGACTTACTCCACAAACTTGGTCTCATTGATCTAAAGTCGGTATCTTCCCCCTGCACAGTAGGTAAACACCTATCTCTAACCGATGGACAGCTGCTGACTGATCCCTATCTGTTTAGAAGCACCATTGGCGCGCTCCAATACTTGACAAACACTAGACCGGACATAATCTACATTGTTAACCACTTGAGTCAATTCTTGAAAGCACCTACTGATGTACATTGGCAGGCAACCAAACATGTACTCCGGTATGTCAGTGCCACCAGACATTATGGACTTCTTTTCCAACCAAGCACTGACCTAAAACTCACAGCTTATTCGGATGCTGATTGGGCCTTCAATGTTGATGACAGAAAGTCTATTGCAACTTATTGTGTGTATGTTGGCAACAACCTAATCTCTTGGTCTTCTAAAAAGCAAACAGCAGTTGCTAGATCTAACATAGAGTCCGAATATTGAGCACTTGCTCACACCACAGAAGAAATCATTTGGCTTAAACAACTGCTAAGTGAACTACAAATCCAACCGACCTATAAACCGATACTATGGTGTGACAACATCAGTGCTGGAGCCTTAGCCTCAAACTCGGTGTTTCATGCTCGAGTGAAGCACATTGAGCTTGATGTCCATTTTGTACGAGATCAAGTTGTCAGTGGCCATCTTGAAGTCAGGTACATCCCTTCATCTGATCAGATTGCTGGCTACTTAACGAAACCATTGACACAGTCTCACTTTCAACTACTTCGAAGCAAACTCTGTGTTGTAGAACTTATCACGAGTTTGAGGGGATGTTAGAATGGAAGAATGCAAGGACCAATCAGATAATAGCATTTAGACACCTAAGCAAGGCTCCACCAAGTCATCAATCCAACTAGGATTTGAAGAATATCAAAAGGAAGAAAAGGCTATTTAGCCAATCCAAAATTAGGTTATTCAAGGTCCTATGTAAGCCTGACACTTGGCTATTGGTTGTTAGTATAATCATTCTTTATTCTTTATTATTTTGTGTGGCAAAAACCCTAAGGGTTTCTCTGTAAAAACTATTCATTAAATACTCCTCTGTATCAGTGTAAAACATATAGAAAATACAAAGTCTCTTTGGGTGCCCCATCTTTGTCTTTTTTATTACATTCAAACATTCTGAGATGATCCAAATCGTCTCGATGGAAAACATATTCACGTCACTCACAATCCTTAAATCACATCTAAAGAACATAGAGAGAACACAAAATCTCAGCCGCTGTAATTCAATGAGAGACCGAAACATGAAAAGAAAAAATAAATAAATAGACACAGAGAGAGAGAGATTTTGCGATTCTTTACCCTAGGGCGTGACCGGCTCTAATGGAAGGAATAACATCAGGATGAATCGGAACGCGTTTGAGGACTTCGGCGATGTCGTCAATGGTTTTTCCTTGTGAATGGAGCTCCATCATCAACAATCCTGAAAATCACAGTATAAATCTCTATTTCGATAGCAAAAACACTATAATGATAACGAATAGAAGAAATAGTACCATCAGAGAGTTCCATGGCATTGTAGGGACGAGTTCTTTAAACAGATCGGTGGCGTCGAGTTTGTCCACCACCCAATTATCGCTATCGGAATTGATGAACGTCTTGTCGAAATCGAAACCCACGATGATTCCGGCCATTTTGATCTGCACATTATGAAAGCTCTCAGAAAGCGAGAGGGTTTGGTAATGAAGAAGAGAATATTTTTTTTGCTATACTAAGAAGTTAGCCCAGACACAAATACGGATACGGCGATACGAATACGATACAATATGACGGTAAGTTAATTTTTTAAAAACTAAGATCCAGTACGATAAGTTAATTTTCAACACGTTATAAATATATATATATAGGAAAAAAAGTAGAAGAAGATTAAAGAATGAAGTTGAGGATGAAGGGGGTGTGAATCATGATTTAAATAGTGAGAAAGAAAGGAAGAATGAAGATCTAATTATGTTTCGGTTTTTTTTTTCATGTTTTTTTCATTTTAAAATTATTTTGTTTTGGATTGTTCAATTTAAATGGACTTTTATGTTTGGAAGTGATTTTAAAATGGTCGAAATCACTTTTATCATTTTCAGAATTACCGTGAAACATGTTTAATCCTTCAAAACCAATTTTGATGATATAAAAATTACATTTAAAAGTATAAATTTGAAAACCAAATTAATTTTGAGTAATTAAAAGTGTGTTTTCAAGTGATTTTAAAAATTAAAAAAATGATTTTTGATGATTTTAAAATCACTCCTAAACATGCATTAAAATAAAATGGGTTGTGGATTGGGTTTTTTAAGTAGTTGGGTTTAAATTTGAAAAAAAAAATTGACCCATGTATCCCTTTCACGTATCTGGAAGTAGATATGCGTATCTGAAAAATAAAAATAAAAATAAAACTAGATAATTCAAATCACGTATCAGACACGTATCTACCATATATTTGGACATATCCGTATCGTATCCATATCTGATACTGGTTCTCTGCACAATTAGATGTATTTGTGCTTCCTAGGTGCTATATGTCACAATCGCACTTTCAAAAGCTTCCCTTAGCGATTGTGCGACACTTGTTTCCACTCACTAACAAGTCAGTCAATTTGAATATGCAACGCCAATGGCACACTGGGTGACTCTCGCAACCTCCACCCCCTTTTAGAGAAAATGGTTTTAGAAAACGGGTTTGGAGAAAAGGTTTTCGCAAACAGTTTGAATGTAAGAATAGAGAAGAGAAAAATGTAGTAGGTTAGAAAGCAATAAGCAACGACTTTATAACATATTACCTTCGGGTATGAGGAAGTGATGGTTAGTCTTATCCCCATATAGTGCATTATGAACGAAAACACATCCGCCACCCTTGCATATGGAAATGAGCGAGCGGTCACTCACAAAGAAAAGTACATATAAAGCTAACTACCTAGCAAAAGAAAATGTATAGAATGAAAACATAGTAAAAGAGGTGGAGGCAGACATGTGGCAATGGGCAACACGCCTTGGACAAGCATGACCATGACACTATACAACCAAATGAGAGTGTTTTATTTATAGTTAGAAACTCTAAAGCCTTTTGGAAAATTGGAGTTCATAAAAAGATATTTAAATTTATTTTACATTCAAATACGATTTTGTCCTCCTTTTGAATTTTGTTCCATTTTTCTTTCTCTACTTTCAATAAATCTTAATTTTCGTAGGTTTGTTGTTGATTTTTCAAAAAAAAAAAAAAAACATTTTGTCTCAATTAGCAATTTCTTTATTGATTATGTCATTTTTACCTGAAAATTATTACTATTATTTAACTAATTTTGATACTAGACCAAAATTGAATAATTAAAAATATAGGAAACTAAAGTTGAAAGTTGGACTATTTTTTAATTTTTTAAAAATAATTATTGATTGTTTGTAATTAATTAAATTAATTGATACGGGTGTAAGTGTTTTGTGATGTTTGTACCCAAGAAAATATATATTTGAAAAGAATCAGTTAAGTAATAATCTATTAATTTGTACCAAAAGAAAATGATCAATCCACTTAATAGTATGAAATTTTTAGTAATCATAATTGGATACTCAATTAAAATATATATTCATCTGGTCACTTATAACTAATTATAAACTATCTTTTTAGTACATCCATTAAAATATATTTATTAATTGAAATATTAAATTTATTAATCAAGGTATCACAAGTATATTAAAAAAAAAATATATTACTCTAGACAAAAAAAAAAAAAACATTAAAGAAATGTGAGAACTTATAAACAAATATAATAAAATGTCACTATGTATACGATAGACCGCAATAGACATCTATCATTGACACTGATTGATATCTATCGCGGTTTATCACTGTTGTGATATTTTGATATACTTGAAAATATTTTCAACAGTTTTACTATTTAAAATAATTAGTGATTTTTAACAATATTATTCTCTATTCATAGATATCTATTATTCGTGGGCATCTGGTAGTAGATATTTAAATTAAATGACACCTAAATGAAATAAATATTAATGATTATTTAGGGAAAAAAACGAACGAACAAACTTTGGGAATATGGATCCTTTGTTACATTTGTGATTGCAAAAGTCATTCTTATGCACTCCATTGCTAGTTTATTATGTTCATAGTTTAGCTTGTCAAATAATATATCTTCGATCTGAGTGAATTGTTTTTTCCATATATTGTTAAATTTAAAAGAATATAGGTAGAAAAATAGCACTTATAATTTTCTTTCTAAACTTTAATATAAAATATCAAGGCATAATGTTTTGTTCCTTTTTCTTCTATCCTCTATTAAATCATCAAGCTAAATTGTTTCAACTACGAACATATTTATTTGTGGAAAAAGGAGGCATGAGTTTTCTACTATTATTTTTTGTTTTATTTTTATTTTTTAAAAATTTGATGTGTATTAAAAGCGTGTTTGGAATGCATTTTCAAATTTTTAATTTTTTTAAAGTTATTTCGGAAAAAATTGGAGTGTTTGGCTACTACTTAAAATAACTTTTGAAGTGTATTTTCAATAATTGTTGTAAAAAATATTTAAATAATAATGAGTTTTTTGAAAAATATTTTTTTCTTAAGTCAATCCAAATGGACCCTAAACTATCAAGCCACATTGTTTCAAATATTTTTATCTATTTGCGAGGATTTTTTACTTTTGAAGATATATCAAACTTTCTCATGAAATTATTCTGGAAATCTCTGAATTCTGGAATTTTGAAAATTCTAGAAATTCTGGAAATTTTGAATTCTCAAAACCCTAAACCCTCTAAATTCTAGAAATTCTCCGGCAAAGCTTTAAGCTCTCCGATCTACCTTCCTTTCACATCCACTCCATTCGCATTCCAAATGGCCCACCAAAATATCCTTTCCTCCGCTCGTTCTTCCACTCCCACCTATTCCTATGAGGTGGTATCCCCGTCTGTCTCTATCCAACCCATTTTCTTCCCAAGCATCGTGGAGTCAGTCTACGCACCACTATGGCTTCACCTTCCCCATTCAATTCCACACTCATCCCATCAGCATTTTCCCTATTGCAGTCCTCATCGCCACAAGATCGCCTACAGCCAACTACTTCCACCGCAAGTGAAGCTAGGTGACGAGACTAACGAGAAGTTTATAGGGACATTCTCAAAAACCTAAAACCACTCGAGTCCTTGGATGGAGTAGTAAATCAGCCAAGCAGTCAGAAGGGTGGTGCTGAAGTATCTCAGCATGGGTCTAGCCATGGGATGGAAAAGGGGAAACAAGGTGGTATTAAATTGATTGACGTTGAAGAAGAGCTCCTCTCAAAGAAAAATGTGAATAGGGAAAGAAGAAGAAGCGATGATGCAAGTATCCTCGCCTTCTTTATAGAGGCAATGGCAAAAGAGTTCCAAAGAAAGTCCAGGAGGGTTAAGGAAGACCTAGGGGAAATAAGGAAGGAAGTAGAATCCCTAATCGCAGCAACTGAGCTCCATCATGAGATACGCGATGAAAAGCTTGAACGCACGGGAAGTCCATTGCATTCACAACTTGAGAAATCTCTAGATAGTATAGAGCACCTTGTGTTGGAATTTGAAAAGGAAAAGTGTGACGAGAGCGATGAACAAAAGAGAACCATATAGGAAAAGGCTCAACACATCAAGTGCAACTTACAAAAGATTAGGAAAGAAAAATAGCTGCTTAGGGAAGAAGATGAGAAGAAAAAGAAAGAAGATGAGAAGTTTGGGGTGGAAGAGAAGAAGAAGGGCACGATCAGTAGCATTTTAAAGAAGAAAAAAGTGCCAAAACAAGCGGCGACAAGAAAGGAAGACAAGGGCAAGGCGCCTGCGGCGGAAGAAGAAAAATCTCCTAAGAAGAGGCCCCCTATTCTGATCAAGATGGGATTCTTCCTTGAAAGTACGCCTCAGCCGCCTTTCATCACAAACACGATTGGCACATTGGGGTGGAGAGATTTCTGCAAAAAGGCAAGAATGGTTAAACCATCTGTGATGACCGCACTCTATGAAAGAAAAGCCTCATACTAGACGATACCGAGCAGATGTTGAGGAAGCAACCATAGGATTCGACGTCAAGAAAATCAATCACTTGTACAATTTGGAAGATATTCTTGACGCTAAAGGAAATATAATAATCAAAAACCCAACATCTGAGGAACAAAAAGAAGCGTTGAAGGTGGTAACACTACCTGGGACAAAATGGAATGTCTCAACCAAAGGGGTCAAGACGTTGTCGCCACACAATCTAACGCCAGAAGCCAATGTGTGGCTATACTTTGTCAAAAGAAAACTGCTCCTTACAACGCATGATCATTCGGTCTCAAGAGAGAGAGTAATGGCCATTTTCTGCATCATGCGGCTGATCCTTAGAAATGTTGGTCGCATGATCGCAAGCCAAATTTGATCATTCCTCCAAGGCCAAAAGGGCAGCTATTCTTCCCATCGCTCATCGAGCTCTGTGTAGCGCAAGGATGGTTTGAGAAAGAGGAAGATGTGGCAGTAAGAAGTACGTTCACAAGCAATTCCCTTTGCTACCTAATAAGGTTGCCAACTTAAGCCAAAAACCAACCAAAGCAACAAACAAAGTGGCAACCCTAGAGCCAAATGACCCCATAAACCTCACAACGAAAGAAGAGGAAAGTAACCATTACGTTAGAGGTTGAAGAATGGGTGATACCTTCACCCAAGTAGAAAAGTCTCCACCACCCCAGCCGGATCCTAAATCCCTTGGGCTAAGAGTTGATCTTAACGTGTACCTACCAACGCTTGAAAAGCCAACGTCGTCTGCTCTTGAAGACGAACCCCTTCTGATCCTTTCTTTTGCATCTAAACTACCAACTCCGCCACTCTCCCCTAAATCTAAAACAACTCTTGCACGCATTACAGCCGATGACCCAAGCCTGCCATCGCCTAGGATTGAAATAGGCAGTGGCTCTGACGTTGGTGTGGCTAGTCAGCATCAGCCTGGTGAAGAAAATCAGCACACTCAAGCCAACGCACCTGAAGGAATTAACCCCTAGGATGGATGGTACATATTCCTTCATGATAACCTCCGAGAACCAATTTTGGAAGGTCTTGATGACCTGTCGCGGTAACAACAATCACTTAAAGTGTAGATGTATGATTTGAAGTGACAACAAGATGAACTTGTTAGAAAACATAACGAGTTGAAGGAATTTGTTCAAGACCAACAGAATGTGACGCTTGACTTCATCAGGCAATTGACGCAGAGGCAGGACGACCAATCTCACTACATAATCGAATTCTTCCAAATTTTTGTTGCTCGCCTCGTGATGGTGCCACCCATTCCCCCACATCTCCAAAATCCTTTGCAGTTCCCCAACGAAAATCCACCCAAGAAAGCAACAACAACGATGCGGGAGAAAACTAAATTTGGGGGTGGTGTCGTTCCTTGTTTTCTCTTTCACTTATACTGTTTCAGTTAGATTCCGTCTTTCTTCTTTTGTATCATCGCTTCAATGATTTAATATAAATTCGATGAGATTTTTTCTATCTTCCCTTGTCTATTCTTTTGTTTGTATCACACTTATACTTTTGACCGCTTAATTATTTGTTGCTTTATTGCTTGCCAATTATGACCTCAATGATGAAACTATGTTCTAACACTAACCACCGAGACTGACATCAATATTAAGTTTTAGGATGTTTTTCCTTTGAAAATATTTCGAGGATTTAGCAAGCTGCAAGCTTTACTTCAAACCTCTTTTATAATAACCTTCTAATTCCATCGCATAATTCACTTTC
This sequence comes from Benincasa hispida, assembly GCF_009727055.1. Classification (NCBI taxonomy): domain Eukaryota; kingdom Viridiplantae; phylum Streptophyta; class Magnoliopsida; order Cucurbitales; family Cucurbitaceae; genus Benincasa; species Benincasa hispida. The sequence goes on from NC_052357.1 coordinate 8,133,880, forward strand.
TCAACAATGAGTACCTTGTTGCCCTCTAAATTTGGGAGTGTGAGGGAGGGTTTGAACGTAAAAGCTTTCAAAATATTTTAATCTCCTTGCATACATATTTATTCCCAAAAAGAAAAAGAAAAGAAAAAGCTTAAAAAGAAATTGTTGAGATTGGAACTTGCTCGTAGTTGGATGTCCGCATGACACCTGTGGGGGCGAGCCAAAACGACGACAAGAATCGTGATCAATGCAAAGAATAATTGATCACAACTCTACTGCCTTAACAAGTCATAAGGCATGAGTTAAGATTGAAAAGAGTGTCTCGCTCATAGTTGGATGTCCGCATGACACCCGTGGGGCAAGCCAAAATGAAGGCTAGATACTTGGATCAACGCAAGATCACAACAAAAATAACAAAGAGAAATTTTACTTTGTATTATTCAAAATCCCATTTCTGAAAAAAAAAAAAAATGAAATATAAGAATGTCTTGGAAATGAGTAAAGGATTTTTTAAATTAAGATTGCGGCTTCTCAAGGTTAGAAATAATTTCCGTAGGAAAAGGAATAAAACTCGAGAAGATTTTAGTTTAGCAAACTGAGTTAAGCAATTAAGTATATGCTTGAGGACAAGCATTGTTTTAAATTTAGGGGTGTGATAACTTGTAGAAATACAAGTTATTTCATCTCCCTCATCTAAAAGAATAAGAAAAAGATATGAAATTATGACATTTTTTCTAAAGAATTGATATAAGTAATCAAAGTATGCGATCATACATCTTTAACGCCTGATCCATCTGAATTTTAAGCTAATGTCGCTGTTTTAATACAGAATGTCAACTGGTGTGAACTATTAGAGACAAACACATGATCGCATAACCAGTTAAGTCAGTAACTTTAAGCGATGAAGCATGATATGGCATGGGCGGTGGAAGTCAAATCACAGATTGAGTTGGTGGTTGATAAGATAACTTCTCTGAAGATTAAATGAACTTCTGAAGCGTTATAGGCGACGCGTTAAGGTATGGAATTTACTGCACCTTATCAGCACAATCATGAGTGAGAGAAAAGAAGTCATCTTCAGATGCCTATAAATACCCATGCAATCGTCATGCAAGAATATATACTAGAGACACCAAATTTCTGAGAAGAAAACTCTGTAAAACGATCTGAGAGCTTGGGCCTTTTGTGGAAGAAGAGGAGCTCCATTGTTCAATATTTGCAGTGAAGCAGTCATCATTAGAGCCAGAGGAAGCAAGATATTGCGCACCACAGCTTGATTCTTTATCCCTTTCTTTATCTTAAAGTGTATTTGTGTTGTATTGTTAACGTTGAAAGGTTCAAAGTCTGCAATATGAATACTGAAGGAAATCAGACATGAGGACTTCAATGAGCAACAGAAAGATCATTCCAAATTTCATTCAAAATTGAACATAATCAATTACAGTACAAGAACGGAAACTAACAGGTCATGAACAATAAGAAATTACAGCATGCTTTAAGAGAGTGCCAAGGGATAGAGTATGCATACCTTTGAAGAAACATTCTTCACGACCCCAAAGAGTTTGTATTAGAACTTAGGTTTCTAATCGTATTAAACCTTAAACTTAGGCCTATCTCAATCCAATTTTAAAACCCTTTTAAAACATGAGTTCGCCTAAGATCACGTGCAACTCTTTCATATTGATTTTCGTTCTAATTTCCATTATAACGTTTATAACAGAAACAACCAAAATCATCCACAATATGAAGCCAACACATACAAGGCACTCATAACTTTTATAAACAAGCATAAGTGTCATGCTTACTGCATGCATAAATATAACTCTTATATTTCATGATGTATGTGCATGCCTTTTTGTAATTTCATCATGTCATATTATAACACTTATAATATTTGATACATGAATAATTGCATAACCTAAGGTGGGTTTCAATTCTATATGTCATACACTATGCCATATAAACCAACATACATCTCATGTACATTAATAAAAGTTGATGAACTGGGATAATTAGCCTCAAATCCTAAAAAACTAAGCTAACTATTACAAATAGCAAAAAGTCAGCGGTTCAAACAGGCGAACCGGGTCTTGAACCGTCCAGGCGAAGAAACGCGTCTCCTTTGATCATGTACCAAACTCCTGTTGATCTCCTACACAAAAGAGTAAATGCTTTACTCAATCGTTTACCAACACTTCCTGAGCTAAACGATCGTGTACCTTGACTATGTGATGAAGCATGAGGCACGCGATCGTGCAACGCGCAACGTACAACGCAAGTCTTAAATGATCATCTAAACAACAACGATGCGGTGAAGCACAATCGTCTAAACGATCGCTAAGCAAGCACTAAGTATCACATATCGGGTGATCATGTAGTCAATGACTATGTGATGAAGCATGCTAACTACACGATCGTTTAGTGTGCGTGCCTTTTATTAAATGATGAGCATCAAATGCTCTATGCAGTTATCTACCTCCAGCGTCCACGCGATCGAGCAACCAATGCTACGCGATAGAGCAAACACTTTACCCCATCGTAGCATTAGTTAAACAATTGTTTAGTAAATACTATACGATCGGGCAGAACATTTCTACACGATTGTTTGGTAAAAACTCAACTATCGTTTACCTTAGGCTACACGATACGACCAACCTTTTCTCTTCTTCCTCAATGAGATCTATATATCTATGCTTTGAAACTTCATCACAAACGACCCAAAAAACTCAAATACTTTGAATTACAAACTCGATTGCTTGTTAATTATGCCAAAAAAACGCAGGAGCCCTTACAAATTAACACTTTGTAAATTCAAAGAAAGCTTTAAACAGAGGTAATTCTCCTGTAAACATTCATCAACATTCATCCACAAACGCATTTGACACTTAAACGCAATGCAGAAAACCCACCATGACTGTAAGAGAAGTTCAAAATAGAAGTAAAATTTGGAATATCAGAACAACCTGGCTCTGATACCAATTGAAGAAAATTAGACATGAGGATTTCTATAAGCAGCGGAAGGATCGTTCCAAATTCCATTCAAAATTGAACACAATCAATTACAGTACAAGAACAAAAACTAACAGGTTATGCACAATAAGAAATTACAACATACTTTAAGAGAGTTTTAAGGGATAGAGTATCCATACCTTTGAAGGAACATTCTTCACAACCCCCTTAATCAATCTCTAAGCATCCAAGACAGCAATACACAGCCCTCGAACAACACGACCGGTGTACAACACGAACACAATGAATACAACGATCACGAACCAAACGAACGGCCTCCAGAACCTCGAAATCAATCAAGTTGAGTGAGAAAACCACCACAATAGTTACCTTGGTATTCTCGGTGTGAGAATCCAGGGGTTGTCGGCTCTATATAAACTTGGTTTGAGGAAGAGACTGAAGGACAACAATCGTGTAGACAATCGAGCAAGTGGGAGATGACACAGTTTATCGTATAGGCGATGTGCTCGATCGTGTAGTAAATGGCAACCTATTGTATAGACAAAGCCACGCGATCATTTAGTTACGACCAGCTGAATGAACTATCGTATAGTCAATGTGCACGATCTTTTAGTCTTTCTATAGCTATCACTTAGTGAAACACTTTTACTTGATAGCCTTGTCCATGAGCAACTTTCCGAATCAAGTAACTCTATAAAATTAGGAAAACATTTTTCCTTTTATATCACGGTTGCCATAAAACCACCAATAACATCTCATTCAATTGGTTATTAGAGAAAAAAAGATAATTATCAAATAATTAATATTATTATAAATAAATATCATAACCAACTTACCATATTTTATTTATAACCTATATCTTTAACATTTCATCTCATGAAACATACAAACCATGGTTCTTTTTCTATTTTATGATACTTAATGTAAAAAATATTTACATTAATCCTCCACTTGATATATCTCATAGATCACACCAATTATACCATATATAATTGAATTTTCTCATGTTAATTTGAACATTTCAAATCAACCCCAAGAACGGATTCTCAACTTGAATTCATTGAGCTACCAAGGGGACCTTATGGATCTGTAGCTTGAAACTCCGACGATACGTGAATAGCTGACTAAACTCTTAGTCCGGGATCCACCATCCGTTAACTACTGGGCACTCCACTAAAGACCGACAATTGCAATCTCTTCACTACAGATATATTTCTATGTCCATATCAACCAATCAACAATGTGATAGCCCTTCACAGATCGCTCGTAAGTACAGTTGGGCCAATTTACCGTTTTGCCCCTGTAGTTACATCTAACTTCTTAAGTACCACTGATTCCTCTAATGAACATAAGTCATAGTCCTACAATGACTGAGTCCAATCTTCCAAAGAGAGGATGTGGCCACTATGTTCAAGACCCGGAATTAGCCCTTAAGGGAGCAATCTATCTATTTACCCCTACTTCGGGGAACGAGTGAATTTCGTCTTGTGTAACTGAATTACCAGCTCTCCAATCAAAATAAATCACAAAAGTAGGTTAATCAAAGGATAGCCCTCAAATGCAGGAGTTCCCAAACACTCAGGATTAAGGTCAATCACCTATGGTCATTTAGATGAGATGTAAGTCTCAAGTATCAACAGCGTTATAACGAGACGAATCATCTCGTGGTTCGGTCTTATACAAACTCTTTATATAGAATACCCCCGCTTGCATGTCTCCACATGAATGGTCAGGATCTGCCATCTGTAGTAGTTCACAACACTTGTAAACCTCCACAAAGTGGGTCGTATCCGTAGTGTTACCAGGATAAGGTATCCCTCCTATATCCTTATACTACAAACCTTTTAGGTTATCGCAGGCATGATCCACTTATATATCTCATATACATGCTTAAGTTTACATACAATAACCATGGATCTCTGTTTATTGGATATGAGTAAATGCAAATAAAATAACTCTTATTTTATTCATAACAATGTGTACAATATTTACAAACTACGAGACTCCGGGAGAATTAGGACACCAATCCTAACAAATACATATTTATTCCATCCTTTGTTCATTTTCTCCATCATTATCATGAGTAGCTAAATTACTTTATGGGTTGAGAAGCATGTAGCCAACACGAACTAAGCAACAAAAGAATCATGTGATCAACTTGTTTTATGTATGCCTACATACGTGCTTGAATGTACATCTCAACGACAGACAGTTTAGTGAGACGGTCTTTACAATCCAGACTTGCAACTCTCCAGCGATTTATGTAATCGATAATGAGTTCACCTTTTCGTTGCTTGGTGTTGATGAGCTCAAACATACTGACTATTCGTCTTGTGCTATAGAAACAGTTTAGGAACTCTTTTTCAATCTGTTCCTAGCTGTCAATTGACTCAGACTCGATGTTAATGTACTAATCAAAAGAATTTCCTTTTAACATCCAAACGAATTATTTGACCAATATGTCCCCTTGCGTACAAGCATTTTCATATGTTTCGATGAAATGAGCGACATGTGATTTTGGATTACCCTTCCCATCAAATTATTGAAGCTTAAGTGGCTGGCATTCAATTGGCATGGTTAAATTATCAATTCTTTTTTTTATATGGTTTAGGATATAAGAGATAACTTTGAGAAATACCATCATATTGGGCTCTTATAGAGTTTCTGATCATATCTTGCAATTGTTGTACTGACAACGAAGCAATTGAAGTTTATTGTTGTTGTTGGTTTTCTTGCAAGATTTTCTTCCTTTTCTTATTATCCTTGACAACAAGTGCTTGACTTGATTCAGCAACATCATGACTTTCAATGTGATTCTTTGAAGACGCGATTTCATAATCACTATCTTTGATCGCCTTTATTACCATGCTCACCTTCTTTTCTAGTTCAACCATTATTTCTTCATATGTACCCACGTCTGTCATCATGACTGACATTATATTGGGTTCTGAAGCTTTTTTACTTGATTGTTCAGAAGATGGAGTGGCTTCATTAGACAATGGATTATCTTTGATGACAATCCTGCTATTTTTTTTTTTTATTTTGACAATTGTTCCCATATATTTCTTATGATTTTAGTGGTTGGTTGCTCTTTAGATTGTTGGATCTCTTTGGAGCGACCATGAGTAATTGGTCCCTTTCCATCGAATTTTCTATATCATAGCATATGACTGCCATTTTCTAAGTTTTGAAGCTTCCTTGAACTTTCAAAGCTTTGATACCAATTGTGGAGGATGACACATTTAAGAGGGACTATTCTTTGATTTTCATGGGTGACGATAGCCAAATCGTTGACTCAATAAGCCTACCATTTTTAGGACAAGACTCAGTGGGGAGTAAGGAACATAATAATGCAAGATGGAATTCACTCATTCTCTCCTTTAGGGTAAGTAGATGAGTGTTCCTTTAAGTAGTGTCTCTGGGACTTAAACAAAGGGCCCTACCCTCTCATTGGTCTGAAAAGAGGTTTCTGTTTATTGGTTAAACCATAAATAGGTTGTTCATTAGAGGAGCACTAGTACTTAAGAAACCAAAGGTAACCCAAAGATAAAACGATAATTTGACCCAGTTGGAGTTATGAACACTCATGAAGGACTAACTTGTTGGTGTTGGTCTACATCCCTGGACACAGAAATATACTTGTAATGAGAATAGTGCAGATGTGGATCTTTAGTGGAGTGTACCCACAATTAAGGAATATCGATTAACTTAGTTAATGAGTTTAACCAATTAATCTCATATCATTTGAGCTTCTGATCTACAGGTTCACCAGGTCCCCTCGTTAGCTCACTAGAGGATACTTAAAAGGGATAATTTGAATTGTTTATATTAATTTGAGGAAACTATATGTTAATGAAGTTAATATATAATTAATTATGGATATGATCTATAATTAAATTGGAGAGCAATATTTGAAGAAGATCCAAATTAATTAATTCAAGTGAATTAGATTCACAAAGAATTAATTAATAGAGAGGTTTTGCATGTATACATGGAATGTATATGATAATTAAATGTATACATTAAATTGAGTTTAATGTATACGTAGTCATTTAATTATTGTGCAAATCAAAAATTAAATAAGTGTTATTTTATTGTGCAAATTAAATAAGTTTTATTTAATTGGACGAATTGATTAGATAAGTGTTATTTAATTAAATGGCTAATTAATTAAATAAATGTTATTTAATTAATTATACCAAAGGAAAATATATTGGAAAAGATGTTTGACTATTCTCTATATAAAAACCTCCCCATGGTTCTTTGGGAATGCACTGAATACTCAATTCTTATTGCAGAGAAACTCTGACAATACACAACTCTTTAGTGTTATTATGCCAAATTTTCTCTAAGCCATAAATCCTCCTCTCAACTCTCCAAAACACTTCTCCTTTCCCTCTCCCAATAGTTGGATATCCCAGTAGTTGGATACCATCTATCCTTCTATTGGAATCCTAGAGAATAACGAGGTAACTTTCGTGGTAGTATTCAAGATTGCTTAAGGAGTTATTCATGATCAAAACCGTTTGGAGATTCGTTGATTGGAACCTTGGAAAGGATTGTCCGTGGCAGTTAGAGAATCTACAAAGGTAAGAACCGTTCTAATCCTTTTCCCAGTAGCATGCTAATTTACGTGTTTATCTATTCCATCTAGTACAATGATTTTGTTTATTGTAAAAATTGAATCGTAGGATGTAAGGTGATCTCTAACGAGAACGCTTTCGTTGCGGCTTGGATTCAATCCTGGTTCCCTATATGATTCGAGGTATATTATACAAAGAGTTTGTATAAGATCGAACCATGAAATAAATAGTCTCTCTTCTTAACACTGTTACTAAAAGAGACTTACATTTCACCAGGATGATCATAGGTTACTTGACCTTAATCTTAAGTGAGTTATAAATTCTTACTTGTGAGAGTGGTCCTTTGACCTGCATGGTGAGAGTGGCTAGATTCGCCGACTCAATATACCTACCATTTTGTGGATTCGTCTTATTAAGGAGTTGGGAACACAGCTACCTAAGAAGGAATTCACTTCTTCCCATTGTTAGGGTAAACAGATAAATTGTTCCCTTAGAGGCTGGTTCCGGGTCTTGAACAATGTGGCGCCACACCCACTCTTGGCCTAAAAGAGGTTCAGTTATAGTTGGACTATGACCAAATTGTTCACAAGAAGAATCAATGGTACTTAAGGGGTTAGATGTAACTATAAGAGTGAAACGGTAATTTTGACCCAGTTGTACTTACAAGCAATTTGTGAATAGCCAATGCACTATTGAATGGTTATATCTAATAGACACAGAAATATATCTACAGTGAGAAGATTGCAACTGTTGGTCTTTAGTGGAGTGACCGGAGTTAATGAAGGTTGATTAATTTAATAAAGGGTTTAATTAATTAATCTTGTATCATTTGAGCTTCAATTTGTAGGTCCATAAGGTCTTTTTGTTATCTCGATAAGAACTAATGAGAATCAAATTAATTTTGGAATAATTTGAATGGTTCAAATTAATTATAGAAAATTAATTGTATAAGATGATACATTAATTTAATGTATGATGATACATTATAATATGAAGTTTATTGAGAGAAATAAATGTTTGAATATGATTCAAATATTAATTATATGAATATAATTCATATATAAACTATAGGTTAAAGTTAATGTTAATTTAATTCATATTAATTCTGTAGGTTATATGAGAGAAAATAAACTATAGGTTAATATGTGATAAATTATAGGTTATATATTATATGGGATATAATATAAGGTTTTATTTAATTATATTAATGTAATATAATTAAATTAAATTTGAGATTTTGAATTTAAAAAAGTTAACTCCATGGGAGTTAATTTGACATAGTGGAGGGAGTTATTATTGTTGCGGTTGATGCCTTAAAGTCTCGTGTCCTGTAGTTTGTAAACAGTTTGTATGAACGCTTGTGTTGTATAATATATGATATTTACTTCACATCTTGATTTTGCTCAGTTGTATATTTTGTTTGCTTTACTACAAACCAATAAATATAAAATCCCTGGTTATCTGTATGTAACTTAAGCATGTACGTGATGATATACAAGTGGATCATATCTTGAGTGATAACCAAAATGGTCTATAGTATATAGATATAGGACGAAAACCTTATCTTGGCAACATTACAGATGCAGTTCGCTTTGTGGAATGGTCACAAGTGTTGTGACTTGTCACAGATGGTTTAATCCTGATCATTTGTGTAGGGGACATGCGAGCGAGGGCGTCCTATGCAAAGACTTTGTATAATACCTGACCACAAAGTGTTAAACGTCTCGTTATTTAACACCGTTCATGACAGAGACTTCACTTCACTAGGATGATCATAGGTAACATGACCTCAATCCTGAATGAGTTGGGAACTCCTGCCATTGAGGGTGGTCCTTTGATTTGTATGGGCGCGAGTGGCCAAGTCGCCGATTCAAACCTACCATTTTGGAGATTCGTCTGATTTGGGAATTGGGAACTCAGCTACACAAGATGAAATTCACTCCTTCCCTGAAGCGGGGGTAAGTAGATAGATAGCTCCCTTAAGGACTGCTTCCAGGGCTTGAACGATGTGACACCACACACCTTTTCTTGGCATAAGAGGTGTTCACACATAGTTGGACTATGTTGTATTGTTTATTAGAGGAATCAGTGGTACTTAAGGAGTGAAATGTAACTACAGGGGCAAAAGGGTAAATTGACCTAGTTGTACTTATGAGCATCTGTGAAGGGTCATCGTACTCATGATTGGTTATATCCGATGGACACAGAAATATATTTGTGGTAAGAAGAGTTTAGCTGTTGGTCTTTAGTAGAATGCCTAGCAGTTAACGGATGGTGGATCTCGTGGCTAAAGAGTTTAGAGCCATAGGTTCATTAGGTCCCCTGGGTAGCTTGGATAAAGTTGAGAATCAGTGTTTGGGTCAGTTTGAAATGTTCAAATTGACAAGAAGGAGTTCGATTATATATGATATAATTGAACTGGTTAATTATATATGATATAATTGGCTAAATGTATAAGATACATCATTTTGGAGGAAATTAGATATAAATATGATTTATATCAAGGTTAGGAGAAATTACTATAGTAGATATATGATATCAAACTATAGGGTAAGAATATAATATGAGATAATTAGCCGTATTATTCTCCTCAATCTTGCATTAGTGGGAGCAACCGCATTCGGTTATTGTAACCGAAGAATAAAATGAAAATGGGTTTCATTTGGCAAAAAGTTCGATAAATTCGCAATTGGTGTGAAAATGTAAACGATCGCCTAGCTTGAGAGCCTATACAATAATAGTCCATTGTTTAAACGACCGCACACCAGCGCCTAAACGATCGCTTAGCTTTCCTAAATGATCGCATACCATGCCGCATTTTCTAAATGATCGTCTACCTTTTATTAAACGATCGCTTAGTAAAACCTACACGATCTTGTAGCTTCATTTAAATGATAAGCATCCCTACTATACGATAGTTTTTTCTCTCCCATTTACTTATCGTCTACACGATCTGTCTTTTCTCCTACCTCTACCAAATTCACCAAAGACCACACTTTAAATTCTCACTCTGAGAATACCAAGGGCTCCAACTGGTGGTGTCGTCCCTATTGTTTACTTGTTCGTGACTGTTCGTGTTGCTACAGTTTGTGTAGACGATCGTGCTGCCACAGCCGACTGATTTGCTAGGCGATAGAGTGTGTAGAGGTTCTTCCACTATTGAGTTCGACGTTTGAAAAGAGTCTTCAACTGGTATGAGAACTTTTTCCCTTGTGTTTTATTGTTCGAAGCATGCCGTTAATTAGTGTTTATTTGCATAACTGTCTGTTAGAATGTGTATATTGTATCTCGGTCACAATGAAATCCGAAAGATCCAAATGCGCTCATGGATGCTCTTCGTTAAGAGTTCCTTAGATTATAATAATTCCCTCACACAATTCTCTCAAAATAAAAAAAGGCAGAGGAGTGGTGAGAAGATGTCACTAGGGGTGTTCAAAAAACCCGGTAATCCGACCAACCCGGACTACCCAACCCAAACCGCAAGGGTTGGGTTAAAAATGTTAAAAAAATATTAAATTCGGGTTGAGTCTCGGGTTACCCCATTTTTAGGGTCGGGTCAACCCAACCCTACCCGACCCGAATATATATATAAGTTTTAAAAAAAAAAAAACAGAACCGGTGACCCAACTCGGACCAACCAGAAATTTTGGGTTGGGTTGGGTTGGGTTGACCCTCCAAAAAAAGAACTAATAGAGTTCATTATTAATCAACCCGAATTTTTGGGTTGGTCCACAAAAATCTTCAAACCCGGCCCAACCCGGACTATGTACACCCCTAGATCTCACTTCAACATGAAAAATTTTGTAGACTCTCCCTCTCCACCTTGATCTCCTCCCTCTGCAAGATTCTCTCAAGAAGAACTCTTCCTCTTTCATCCTTTTCATCAAAATTATCAAGGAAGCCACCAAACTCTCCTTGATTCTCATCTTGAGAATAACAAGGTAACATTGTGATGGTGTCCAAGGAGTTCGTTGTTGTCCTTGTTGTGAAGCCGTGTTCAGGAGAAGTGATAGAGATCTTGTTTGTGATCATCTAGGGAGAGGATTTTGTGAAGAATCAATTCTTCAATGGTTAGTTTCTATTCCCTTTTTCTTCTTTGTAAAATTCAGTGGAAAAGAATGCTTAATAGTTGTTAGTTTATCCTTGTTTCCATCCTTTATTTTCTTAAGTTCTGTAAAACGAAAAACTAAGATACGAATGCGTTCTTATGCTTCCACTGTGGGAATTTCAATCCCTTTAGTTCGATCACAAGAATCTACATCCACGGTGTTGGGAGCAGAAATTTTATTCAAGAGGTTACAAGAAGAATCTTACAAGTCTTACCAGATGAGTTTACCTCACTACTGTCTCTCAAACTATTCTTACACTACATGCATTTTTCTGAGTTTAAGCCTTCTATTTATAAGTTGATGTTTGCTTCAGCTTTTACAACAAATTTCTAACTGATTTTGTTTCATGGAAGTTTTGAATTAGAAACTAAACCCTTCAAATAGGATATATAATGGACCACAAAGATCATTTTTAATATACATTGTAATATAATATATATTTCTTAACTACATGAACTGTACTGCCTTATGAATATAACAGAAAATACGTCTTATTATCTATGAAATATATAATTTATCATGAATATAACATAGTATATGTTGAAAAAATTATAACACAGTATATATTGAAAAAATATATATAACACATTATATACAAAAGTTAAGTTAATATACCACACTGTATATTGGAAAAACAAACAACACATTTTTTAAAAATCAAAATATACTATGTAATATACTATATACAAGTATCTTACCTGTATTAAAGACTTCAACCAATTGATATAGTAGAAAATATATAATGGTACATGTGGAATATATGATGACAATAGTAGTTACATTTGGGAAATATACTATCAAAAAACTATTTACATATGAAAATATTGAAAAAAAAAAAAACAATACAGCATATACAAAAAAGCACAATACATATCATGGTACATTATTGAAGAGGGTATATAGTAACAGTCCTTGACATACATACCCATCAACAACTCGAACAGAAATGAATGATATTGATTACCCAAGATTGAAGATATGTCCTGTAACAATTGAAATTTTAACTTGACCAATCGAATAAATTGAAAAAGTATAAGAAAAACTGGAGATGGAAATGGAGTAAATAACTGGACGAACCACATGAACGACAAACGAAGAAAAATTGGAGATAGAAATGGAGTCAACAACCGAACGAACCATACCAATTGACAAATGAAGGTGAAAGAAAATTGCAATCGAAAAAATATTGAAAAAGTTGGAAATAGAAATGAAGACAACAACCAAACGTTGTAAACCACCCAACGGAGAATGAGAAATGAAGGATAAAATTAATATGTTATTCTGTACAATTCGTAAATTGTTAACCTACTTACTTGCCAACAAGAGCGTAGCTTAACTAGCATAGTACTTGTACTATCGATCTTGAGGTCTGAGGTTCAATTCCTCCGTCCCACACTTTAATTACAATACCTTTAAAAAAAATTTGTTAACATACTTCCCTGAACAAATTCCTAAAATATTAAATGAAAACTCAATCATTAATTAAAATAGTGTGTAATTGGGTTAAATTTATCTCAAATTTTTGCATAATTCTATATATGTAAATTAATTCAAGCTTGTGTCATTTGTGAAATATTGTCTTTGAATAAGGATAGATCTCTAAATCTTCCTAAAATTAAAAGAATGAAATCTTCAATGCAAAATTTAATAATAGTTAAAAATGATCACTTTTAGTCCTTAAATTTTCATACAAATAACAATTTAGTTCTTGAACTTTGATTTCTACGATTTAGTTCATATGTAACAACCCAAATTTGTACGCATACACTACAGGAAATTAAATGTCAAATATTAAGCAGGACGAAATTTTATTTAAGGGGTGGTAAATGTAATACCCTAACCCTAATTTAGAAAGCAGGAAAACAAATAAAATATATAATTAAGAATGAAAAATATATAAATTTAATAGGAAAATCGGGTGAAAATTTAGAATTGAAAAAAAAATAAGAAATTTATTAATTATCAAAAAATAATGAATAAGGGGGCAAAATCAGGGAGGATTAATTAGAAATTGGATGCTAGCTAATTCAGGAGACAAAGGGCAGTAGATAACTTTTTGTTTGGGCACTGCTTATTGGAAGAATTTGAGGTGAATTAATTGTCCATATACTCTTAAAATTTAAAAAAGTTAAAAAGGGGAAGTGGAATCCACAAGCAGTGAAGGCAACCCACGCGTGAAAACTAGCGAGATTGGAGAGAAAATTGGAAAGAGCGAGATTGGAGAGAAAATTGGAGAGAGTGAGAGTAGAGAGAGTGAGAGTGAGAGTGGAGAGAGCGAGATTCTCAGCGAGAAAGTGAGAGAGAGCAAGAGCCACGAGAGCCAAACCAGCGAGAGTCACGAGACCCAACCCAGCGAGAAAGCTGAAGAAAGCGAGATTCTAAGAACAGAAAGAGTGAGATTTGGACAAACATTGAATTTGGCCATGATCTTATAGATTATACATGGAGAACCCTAAAATGGAATACAAACAAAGATTGATGACGTAAGGGCAAACGTTAACCAAAATTAGGTGTCTTATTAAGAGAAATTCTTAAACCTAAGTAATTTTAAAGAAGCCATTTATAGGATGAGTTGTCACAAGAGAATAGCTAGAAACGGCTATAAATAGGAGGCTTTAGGTTGGAAGTTAAATGGATTCTCAAACAAAACTCAGTAGTAAAAATCGTGTGAAAAGGGTGAAGTAATTTTGTTAGTTAGAAGGAGGAAACACAAGGGAAGTGCTGCCCAAATTTCCTTCTGATTTAAGAGGGAAAGCTCTACTGATTAAACCATAAGGAATAATAAGGAATAACTAGGATTGCAGTCAAGTTAAGTAGTTTATCTCACCCTCTCTTTAAGTGTTTCATGGTAGTGTACCTTTAATATGTTGCATAATTATGTTATTGTTATGTTGCATTACATGTTTAAAATACGTTTATCGACAAGGGACCCCATGCATTATGTTTGTTCACAACGATGAAATAAGATTAAATTTTAATTAGATAAAGGTTATGCTTCAGGGTTAGCAGGGCATGTATAGTTGCACCCCTCTAGACCCAATTCTATGTCAAGTTTATGCTAGGGACTAACAGGGTATGTATGGTTGCACCCCTCTAGTCCAATCTTACGTTTATATTAATGGTTGATGTTGGATGCAACTCTGGCCCTACTGACTGCATGACTCGCTAATCATCAGATGGGTTAGTTTCTGCCTAAGTTCTCATCTTCCTATCAGGGCGGAGAAATTTACATTAGTAGCATAACCGACCACCACATGTTATTATATGTTTTCGGTCCCAATCATATATTTTCAGGATATGTTGCATGTGATTGTGCATTTGGTCACTACCCTATGTGAGAACTACTTACTGGGTATATTATATACTCATCCTATTTTTACAGACTTTGTAGGTAAGGACACAGCGTAGGTGGAAGAACTGGACGTCGCTCAAATGGCCAACCGTCAAACTCACTATTATAGGCATATGCATTTTTGTATCACTACGCTAATGTTTTAAGGATCCTGGTGTTTTGTAAACTTTTTATATAGTTTTCTACCTAATTAATAAAATCTTAGATATGTTCTTTTGAGATTTTTGCCAAAACTCATCTCATGATAGAAAAGTCTAAGTATGCATGTCGTAGCGGTCGGACCATAATATGTAAAGATCCGGTCGTTACATCATATATTTTTTATTTTGTAACAATTTAGTCCTTGAGCTTTAATATGTAACAATTTAGTCCTTGAAGTTTAAATTCTGTAACGATTTAGTCCCTACTGTAGAAATTAATGTTAAGATTTAATGAGATTTCATGCCTAAATAAAATCAATAAAATAATTAGAGACTGAATATTTTTACAAAATACAAAGTTTACATCATAAAATATTAAAAATTGACATGGTTAGAGACTAAATTGTTACAATGTCGAATGTACACTGACAATTATTACATGCTAAAGTTCAAAGACTAAATTATTACAAAATTGAAAGTATAGACACTAAATCGTTACAAACCAAAATTCACGAACTAAATCGTTACAAACCAAAGTTCTAAATCGTTACCTTCATGAAAGTTCAAAGATGAAAAGTATTTTTTAACCAAATTTAATAATAGAAAGATATGGAGTACTTTTGTGTCTCAAATCACCTTTTATCTAATTTTATATTAATGTTGCTGCATCAACTCGTTCACGTTTTCTCAAAAGATAAATAAATATAATAATGGCATTACTTTAAATTTTTGGTATTAGGCTTTTAATTTAAATTCCAATTAGGAATCAAACTTTATTCAAATTCATAATATCGCATGTTAAATGGTAATTCAGTTTGATAATTGTTCCTTCTTCTTCCTGATCTTTTGTTAACAAATAAATAGTCATACATTTATTAACTATTTATAGTTTCTCATTATCTCAAATTTTAAACCTTTTTGGGAACTTACATTTCTAGACTCGAATTTTTAAGAATATATTCATTTGGTCATGAATTTTTAAAATATATCTTCGTCCTCAAATTTTTAAGTGTAGATTTGTTTGGTCCTTAAATTTTCAAAATGACTATATGACATTTTAAATTAGATCAATAATTTAAAATTTTTCTCTTACATTAAACTTTATTTTTAATTTAAAAAATGTCATATAATTATAGGGGCTTTTAAATGACTTATTTTAAAAGACTCCAGACTAAAATTGTACATTTTGAAAATTCAGGACCAAACGTATATTTTGAAAACTTCAATACCAAGCACACATATCCTTGAAAATGATAGGGGTTTGGGACGTTGAGTTGATTATTATAGTTAGTGGTTATTTTAGTTGTGGATCGTTATAGTAGTCATTGGGTTATAATACTTTGTATTTTAGGTAGGGGTGTACATGGACTAGGTTGGAAGAGTTTTTTCAATTTACGATCGGATTGGGTTGGGTTGGCTACTAGAAAGACCCGAACAAGGTCTCCAACCCAATCCACCATTTGAAAATTCGGATCGGATTGGGTTGGATTGTCGGGTTATTCTTATTGCTTTTTTATTGATCTAAAATAATTAAATTTATCTACAATACATGATTAATAACTAAAATCTCATAAAATTAAAATGTTAAATACCAAATATCCACGATATCAATTACAAACTTTAAAAAAATACAAACATCAAAA
>NC_052357.1:8150671-8151964 GCF_009727055.1 Benincasa hispida
AATTTCTTAATCTTCGTCAAGAGAACATGTCGGTGGCAGAGTATGAATGGAAATTTGATCGCTTGTCCCACTTTGTCCCTCGACTAGTGGACACAGAAGAGAAGAAAGTGGAAAGGTTTATTTGGGGATTAAAAGAAGGCATTTGAGGCATTGTTACTGCTTTCCGACACAAAGAGTATGCTCTTGCCCTCGAGTCGGCCTTACTCATGGAAGTAGATCTTGCGGTCAAAACCTCAACTTCTGAACAAGGATTCATGCCAAATCAAAAAAAGGAAATTCACCCAACAAGGCTTCCAACGTTCACAACGCCAAGCAAAAATTTCCCAAAGCACTCAGGGCATACAGTTACAATAGGAAAGTCAAACATTCACATATTCTAAGTGCATAAATTGTGGAAAACACCATCAGGGGCAATGTCTTCGGAACTTAGGGGTGTGTTTCAACTGCGGCCAGATGGGTCACTATGCAAAGGCTTGCCCAAAGCTCATCAACCAAGTATCAACTGCCCAAACCACCCAGCCTACTAGTAACAAAGCTATCCAACAACAGAAAGGACGGGTGTTTACTGTTACATGTCAAGAGGTAGAGGATCAAGATGTAGTTGTTACAAGTACATTACCCATCCTTGGGTATTATGCCTTCACTTTATATGATTCGGGCTCTAGTCATTCATTCATCTCTACAAC
Organism: Benincasa hispida; assembly: GCF_009727055.1. Lineage (NCBI taxonomy): Eukaryota > Viridiplantae > Streptophyta > Magnoliopsida > Cucurbitales > Cucurbitaceae > Benincasa > Benincasa hispida. The sequence continues at coordinate 8,151,358 of NC_052357.1, forward strand.
ATTTGCACAACATGCTCAATTAACATCAAAGCCCTTAGGCTACATTCTATCCATAGCTACTCCTGTCGGAGTATCTATGTTGGCCAACTCAGTAGTAGAAAACTGTGAATTGTCAGTATCAGGACATAAACTAGGGGTGACCCTTATCATCCTAGACATAAGTGATTTTGACATAATACTAGGTATGGATTGGTTAGCAGCAAACTATACAAGCATAAATTGCCATAATAAAGAGATCATATTCACCTTTCCAACAGGAACCAAGTTTAAGTTTAAGAGTTCTAATACACAATCAGTCCTAAGAATAATTTCAGACTTAAAAACTAAACATTTGCTCAACCATAGGGCTTGGGCATATTTAGCAAGTGTAGTGGAGTTATGAAACCAAACGGATGAAATTAAGGCCATTCTTGTAATCAGAGAATTTGAAGATGTATTCCCAGAAGAGCTACCCGGTTTACCACCTAATCGAGAAATATAATTTTGTATAGATCTAATTCCCGGAGCTGAACCAATATCTAAAGCACCATATAGAATGGCACCTGCGGAATTAAAAGAACTCAAAATACAATTACAAGAATTGTTAGATAAGGGATTTATATGCCCT